>NC_133652.1:233573744-233869944 GCF_009905375.1 Apium graveolens
CGGTATGGATCCTTAAAAACTGGTTTAGCTCTAGGAATAAAATCAATAGCGAACTCTATCTCTCGATTAGGTGGCAATCCTGGTAACTCTTCTGGGAAAACGTCAGGGAATTCTCTCACTATGGGAATCTCATCCAAAATGGGGGATCTTTCTTCGTATCCACCACATGAGCCAAATACGCCTCACATCCTTTCTGCAACAATCTCTTCGCTTGCATCACTGAAAGGAACTTTTTATCTTATCTCTATCCTTGGTAACTAATTCATTTATTATCGGGGGTGTACATAACAACTCTCTTTTTCTTACAGTCAATATTCGCCTTATATAAAGACAACCAATCCATGCCTAAAATAATATGAAAGTCTCCCAACTCAAAGGGTATTAAGTCAACAAGGAACATATACTCTAAAATCTATAGGGAACATCCAGGACAAAATTGACTTACAGTTACTTTATCTTTATTAACCACTTCTATGGTCAAAGGTTCTTATAGGTCTTCCAACATCAATTGCATTTTATTCACACAATTCACAGATATAAAAGATTTGGACGCTCTTGAATCAAACAAAATGTTAACAGGTACGGAATTAAGAGAAAGCGTACCTGTAACCACATCGAAATCATGAAATAGAGACTTCTGGGTCATCTTAAAAGTCCTAGCTGTAGCAGTACTGGTTGCTGGTCCTTGGGACACACTCCTTCCAGCATTACCTTGGGTCATGACTTGTAATTCCTAGCTATGTGCCCCACTTTACCGCAACTAAAACAAGTAACTCCTTGAATCTCAGATTTACACTCCGTGGAATAATGACCTTTTTGTCCACACTTAAAATAATTGATATTCTCTCGACACCGTCCACTGTGCTTCTTCCCACACGTCTTACAATCAATCATTGGCTTACTAACCCTCGTCGGGGCACAGTTAACTGAAGTAGTACCGGGCTTCACCTGGGGAAAATTCTGTCTCTTGGACCTCTTATTCTTATTCTTTCCAAACCAACGCTGGAACTTCCGACTCGCTATTCCTGATTCTGACCTAACAGGTCCACTTTCAAATTTCCTCTTCTTCTCACCCTGCTCCTTTACAGCTAACCTCTGATCACTCTCTATCACTAGGGCAGCCTGAACTACCGAAGTATAGGTCTTCAGTTATAAAGCTACAACTCCACTCCTTATTTCTGGCTTCAACCCTTGTTGAAACCGCTTCGCTCGTTGAGCTTCTGAACTCACATATTCCGGTGTTATACGGGCCAACTCCGTAAACTTCGCTTCATATTCCATAACACTCCTATCTCCTTGTTTCAATTCCAAAATTCCATTTCCATTTTACTTTGGAGACGGTCCGGAAAGTATTTATCCAAAAACAACTCTGTGAATCTGGCCCATGGAAATGGACCTTCTCCTTCGAGAGCTCACGTAGATTCCCACCAATAATTTGAATTATTCTTTCGAAAATAACTATCATAGTCCGTCTTTAAATCCTCACTCACCTTGGTGAGCGCAAACGCCTTTTCCATCTCCTTTAACCATATCCTGGCAGCAACAGGATCTACTTCTCCTTTAAACTCTAGGGGCTTCACTGCCTGAAAAGACTTAAAACTAACACCCTGATTCCCCCCCCCATCTCATGTTGCTGCTGGATTTGTAGTTGCTGCTGTTGGATTTGCTGTTGTTGTTGGTGTATAAGCTGTTGTTGTTGTTGCAATTGTTGCTGCTGTTGCTGTAATTATTGTTGCTGTTGGGCCAGCTGTGTAGACTGCTGACGCAACAAGTTCATCAATTCACTCATGGAAGGATCCCCAACAGATCCGTTATTGGGTTGAGAGTTTCTCTTTGGTTGCATCTCCTGAAACATAACGGTCATACATAAGAAATGGATTGCTCCAGGCAGTTTATATTTATGCATCAGGAGAGCGTTGCCACTAAGACAATATTCTCATCCCCAGTTTAATTGGATCCATCCTGAGTGAATGATTATAGTCTAAAACTGCCAGCAACAGAAACAACAATAATAATAACAACAATAATAGTAACGCATAATATATAAAAACTGAATAATAGAGGAAAGCAGCTGCAATACAATAACCAACAGAATCCAACTAGTACAACTAAAAATCCAACCGAAAAGAAATGATCCGAATACACACCAAAATTTGTTGTCATAGAAGCCTCGCCTACTACAACTATCACAACATAATATAGATATACAAAGTAAACAACTACCGAACTCCTAGAAATCAACTCTGAGCTCTGTATCTCTTTGCTGCAAACCTGTCTAGCCACTACCACTGCCACCAATGGAACCTAGCTCAAACACTAGCCAGTTCACTAGGTCCTGATACTGCATAGTTCTAAACTCCGAACTAATGAAACGGTCAACAGATCTATCCCTCTCAACCGCCATCTGAGTCAATGCTCGCACACGGGCCCGCACCTCAGGGGAAGGGGCAGAAATGCCCTGGAAAGGTCCAATAGGTATCTGATCAAACTGAGCAGCCAACTCCGGACTCTGATCTCTGATAAAGGAAGTATTCATCGCCCGGTGAACATGGTAAGGGATCGGTGAAGAAGTACCACTAGGGGCGACAGGAGGTACTGGAGGTCTCATCATAGAAGAACTAGGACCACGGCCGGGAGGGAAATCCCTAACAGCAGACACGGATCTACGTACCCAACGGGGACGAGTACTAGGTCCAGGGATGTCTCTCGGCACAAAGGAAGGAACTGGTGGAGGAGGCATAGGGGTCTCCTCAGTAACAACATCCAGGGGTCTCTCAGAATCTGAGCTATCCGAGTTAGAGGGATTCTCCCGAGAAAGAGCACTCGAAATCGCAATAGGCCACTGTCAACATAATAATAATACAGGAAAGACATAACCAGGTCAAGGCAATTCTATCAAAACATTTAATAGATTCCAGGGTAACGCCGTCGGAACCCTCGACTGACTCTAAAGGTTTGCTCCTCTATATGAGTTGCTGACTCACACCTAAAGACTCACGTTATCACCTACTCGACACAATCCCTAACCTTAATCAGGGACTTGAACCTGTAGCTCTGATACCAACTGTGATGTCCTCAACCCCGGGGTCAGGAGTTGACGTCACCAAACACAATAACCAAAATATACTAACTTGACCTCAAACCAAGATCTGATCCAGGTTCAAGTAAGATTCAGTTTCACATTATTACAACTCATTTATTCAGCATCTAACACACTCTAAGTTTATTCAGTAACTCATCAGACCTCATGGCCTGATACAAACTACCTCAGAGGAGCCAGGTCCAGAAGGGACGGGAACACGGGTCTGTCTGACTGGTCTTCTAGGCATCTACGAGATATACATAACAGTTTGCAAGGGTGAGCATAATCACTCAGCAGCACCAACAAATGAATAACGGAATAAAAGTAGTAATGTAACAATAATAGGAACATAGTTGTAATCATGATATCAACATTTTATAATGAAAATCGGAAATAACTGGATAACACTAACTAGCATGCTTTATCAAAACAACATAGTAGTGTGATGTGTAAATACCAGAGTCCAATTTTAGCATGCTAATCACTTTTATAAAACCGTTGTATCAACTATTTTTCTCTTACGGGAATTACAAATCCAAATAAGATACGTAGAGGATATGTGAAGATGGTTGATCAGGCTATCTACACCAGACGGCTCTAACTGCCATCCCATTTACCTGTTCCGGAACTCAGAGACTAGCTAGGTCTCTGACCTGCTGGACTAATCGGTTTTATATTGCGCGCAACTGAATTAGCCTCGTACGCCACCTCAATAGGCCTACTCTGGTCCCAATGTATCCCATATCTGACCGTTTTATCCAGTTTTCAAAATATTTGTGCCTATCTCATTTCAAAATCATTTATTTTACCAGCTCACATATAAAATCCAGTTCGCAATTCATTTCATTCGAGATAGGTACCTTTCAAAGGTACTTTCCCCAAAACAATTTGAAAACAGTGATTTATAACTACAGGGAATAAGTAACTTAAAATGTTTCTATTCCATTACGAGAATAAAACATTTAGCTATTCATACGTACTGAACCATAAAAGAATGGTCAGGGGTACTAGCCTTGCAACGCTTTATAAAACCCTAAGTAGCTTTCACGGTGACTTCGGTCTTTGGAAAACTGGATTGGGATCTACAAATACAGAGTACCCTAATTAGTTATACTGACATGCTTGATATCCTCAAATCCTAATAACCCAATCCGATAACCCGACTCATATAGTTATTATACACGTAATCACGTAATCACGTAGCCCAAACACAATTATGGGTAACACGTAGAATATAAGTACGTACGTTTACAAATATATTTTTAGAAAATTTTGGCAGCAACTTCTTTGTTTATAAGACTACTCGTCGATTACAATCGACGTCAACAATCACAACAATCCATAATATCACTCCATCATTTTATACAACATACATCACAACACCATTCAAAATTAATTATTTAAATCCAAAAGCATTTTCGTAAATTATTTTATTTATTTATAAAATTTAGGACTCAGAACAAAGTCATCACCGTCCACCGTTGACTCACCGAAGTTCATCATCAACGGCGGCACAATTTATTGGCGCCCGATATAATATGGGTTCCCAAATTAATTATACCGATTAATATTATTCCCCGCAACAAAAGTTTTGATTTTATGAATATTATTCATTTATATTCCTGCAGAAAAAGGAAAATAGGAATTAAAGTTATAGCAATCAAACCCAACTGTTTCAATTCGGCCCAATAGAGAAGGCCCAAACTGCAGGGCCCAAAAATCAAGTCCAACTGCACACAACTAGCCTTACTGTTAGAGGCCCAACATCAACAACCAGGCGCAAATTAACAGGCCCAACTTCAAACAGGACAAGCCCAACAAGGAACCAGCCCAACAGAAAACACACCATCGCACACACGCGGCCACGCGCCGCCACAACACACACACACAAACACTTGCACACACACACACACATACAATTTAAACACACACAATACACACAATTATATATATATACCCATCAAGACAAAGCCATAATCGAACAGTAAGAAACAGCCGGAAAAGTACCGGAAATGGCGACGAGAGGAGCAATGCTGGGAAAGGAAACGGAAATGGAGAGGAAGAAAGAAAAAGAGAAACTGAGAAATGAGAAGATAAAGAAATTGAGAGAGAGAACAGAGAGATTCGAGAGTGAGGGGAGAGAGATCGAGGAAGACAGTAAACAACCGGGGGGTTCATTTGTTTATTATTTTTTTTATTTTATTGTTAACAGATGTTGCAAAATAAAACATAACATGTGTCCTTCGGATTAATAAGAAACTGACACGTAATGTATAAGATAGATACGGAGGTTCTATGGCTCGGTTTTGTCCTGAAACTCGAATTTAACAGACAAAGGTGCACGCGAAATAATCTCAGAAAATTATAAAAATAATCTTAAAATATCATAAATATTCCGAAGTTTAATAAAACATAAGTTTCGAAAATTTTAAAATAATCTTCGAGGTGCACTTTGTACCCGCTTTTTAACAAATAACGAAACAAAGCGCGGGTGAAACTAACTTCAAAAATTCCCAAAATAATTTTAAAATTCTCAGAATAATACAAACTTATTAAAATATAAGTTTCATAATTTTTGAAGATTTCCATAATTAAATATGGATTTTAGCATTAAACACACTTAGAAAATCATGCGAAAATGAATAATTAATGAAATATTGATTTCTCAATTTTATAAAGTCCTAAAAATAATTATTGAAATTATAAGATTATAAAACCAATTTTAAAGGCAATACAAATATTTATAGAATTAAAATTGTAATAAAATCAATTTTACAAGTGACATAAAATCGTATAACTCACTAATAAATCACACAATTCAATCCCACATATCAATAGAACACAAATAACTAAATAACAATCAATAACTGCTTCCAAAACCATTTCACACATTTTATTTAATTATTCAAACCTTTATTACACTTTTAAACATTAAAATAAAAAGAAAAATACAGGAGTCGTTATATCTGCCCCCAAGTGTTGCCCATAGATACCTTTATGTACTTCTTCAAGAGCCAAACATGCCTCATCAGGTCTGAGACATCTTAAATAAGGAACCATATAAGATCTTTTGTACAGAATCCCATGGATCAAGGAATATCTCAGTGCTCGAACAACTAATTTCCGTGCTTCAGTCACATCGAATGGCAGCCAACCAGTTTGAATATGGGCCTTAATGGGATCTATCCATGATGTCCCCAGCCCTATAGGGGCTACAAGCTTAACATCAATTCTCCGTGTTTGCAAACCAAGGAAGTACACACTTTCTGAAATCTTCTCTATCTTTAATGAAGCAAACTCAGACAACGCATCCGCCTTAGCATTTTCCTCCCTTGGAATGTGCTCAACATGACATTCATTGAACTGAGTCATCACAGCCCTTACCAGGCGGACATACCTAGCCATTGCCTCATCTCTTTCCTCGAACTCTCCCTTGACCTGGGATATGACCAGCTTTGAATCCCCACAGACTTTCAAGTTCTAGACCCTCAATGTTCCTGCTAGGCTGATGCCAGCTATCAGAGCTTCATACTCATCTTCATTATTTGTGTTTGGGAAGTGTAATTTCATGGCATATTCAATCAAGAAGCCATCTGGGCTTTGTAAAATACACCCTGTCCCACTTGAATTTATTTTTAATGCTCCATCCAAATAGAGAACCCAATATTCCTTTTCCTTGTTCTATTCTCCTTGATTATCCTCTTTTCTCTCCATACCCTGAGGTTCAGTACTTTCCTGCCCCCCGACTTCTTGGTTGGAGATGGTACATTTAACCACGAAGTCAGCCAATGTCTGGGCTTTTATCGCCGTTCATTGCTTATACTTTATGTCGAATTTTCCCAACTCAATAGCCCATTTAATTAGCATTCCACTAGATTTAGGACTGTGAATAATGTTTCTTAAAGGTTGATTCGTTAGCACTTTAATTTTATTAGCTTAGAAGTAAGGGCGCAAATTCCTTGAACCATCACCAAGGATAAAGCAAACTTTTCAATAGTTGAATAATTTAACTCAGATCCGTGCATAATCTTACTACATAATATATGGGTTTATGGATTTTAAGCTCCTCCCTAACCAGCACAGTGCTCAAGGCATTTTCTAAAACGGCCAAGTATAGGTATAAAGTTACATTCAGATCTGGTTTGCTCAACAACGGGGCTTGAACCATATAGTTCTTCAATCCTTCAAATGCCTCATGACTTTCCTCAGTCCAAATGAAATCTTTTACCTTTTTAAGGGATTTGAAGAACGGAAAGCACTTATCTCTGGACTTGGAGATGAATCATGCTAAGGCAGCGACCCTTCCAGTAAGTTTTTGAACATCCTTGATAGATCGTGGAGGCTCCATATCTAAAATGACCTTTATCTTATCAGGATTGCTTCAATTCCCCTCTTGGAGACCATCAATCCTAAAAACTTTCCAGATCCCACTTTGAAAGCACACTTTACAGGATTTTGCATCATTTTGTGATACCTCAGAACCTCAAAAGATTCCTGTAAATGGGCTATATGGTCAGTCTTCACCAGACTCTTGACTAACATGTTATCGACATAAATCCATAGTTTTGCCAATAAGGTCCTTGAAAATTTTATTACCAACCTTTGATAGGTAGCTTCTGCATTCTTAAGACCAAACGCCATAACAAGATAACAAAAAATACCAAAGTCAGCGATGAATGATATCTTTGGCATGTCATCCTTATGCTTCTTAATCTGATTGTTTCCACTGAATCCATCCATAAAACTCAGCATCTCATGACCAGCAATAGTATCTATCAATGTATCTATCCTTGGCAACGGGAAACAATCCTTTGGGCATGCATCATTCAGATCGGTGAAATCCACGCAAATTCTCCATTTTCTATTATCCTTCTTTAATATTACAGGGTTTGCTAACCTTTCCGGAAACTGTATCTCTTCAATGAAACCACCCTCTAAGAGCTCCTCTACTTCTTGCTTAATAGCTTCCTGCCTCTCTGGAGCAAAACTTTTTTTCTTTTGCTTCACAGTCTTTCAATTTAGATCTATGTTCAACTTGTGAGTGATCAGTTCTGGGTCTATTCCAGGCATATCAGCTGCTGACCATGTGAATACATCACTATTCTCTTGTAAAAATTTTACCATCCTCCCTCTAAGGGGCTCCTCTAGTGATGCTCCAATAAAAGTTTTTTTCTCAGGATCCTCGAGAGCGAAAGGAATCGGAACCAAGTCTTCTGCTGGTTCCCCCTTTTCTCGTCATTCTCGCGGATATCCAGATCTTCAATAGGAAAAACCTGCCCCCAACTCCATCAGCCCTAAGAGAGGCCACATAACAACTCCTTGTTATCTTTTAATCTCCTATCACTTCTCCAACCCCATTCCGGGTGGGAAACTTCATCAGTGAATGGTAAGAAGAGGGGACTGCCTCAAAAGCATGTATTCCCATTCTTCCCATGATTACATTGTAAGTTGATCCGGCCTTTATCGCTACAAAGTCCAACATCTGTGTTGCTTGTCTTGGTTCCTGACCTATAGTCATCGGCAACTTAATTATTCCTTTCACGGGGCATTCGACTCCAGCAAAACCATATATTGGCATATCAGTTGGGGTTAATTGAGAATCATTGTAACCCATTCTTATAAAGGTATCATGGAGTAAGATGTCGATTGAAGCTCCATTGTCTACAAGGACCCTCTTCACCGGGTTGTTCCCTATTATTGGTGTTATGACCAGAGGATCGTCATGAGGAAATTTGACACCCTCTAAATCAGAATCATCGAATGCCATTGTTACTCCTGTCATGGCCCTCTTTGGGGCTTCCCCGACTATATGCATAACTTCTTTAGTATAGGCTTTCCTCGAGTTTTTAGACGGACCTGCAGCAGTCGGTCCTCTAAAGATTGTATTTATTACTGGCCCTCGGGGATGAGGACCTCCAAAGATTGCGTTTATCACCGGTTCCCTGGGATGGGGATTTCTCCCATCTTCAGTAAACTTGCTCAACCTTCCTTTTCGAATAAGGAACTCTATTTCATCTTTCAATTATCTACACTCATTGGTGTCATGACATGCATCTTTGTGAAATCTGCAATATTTGCTCTTATCTAGCTTGGTAGGATCAGCCTTTAGGGGCTTAGGCCAACGAACATCTTTATCTTTCTCGATTTCCATCAAGATCTAACTTCTAGTAGCGTTCAACTTAGCATATTCAGTGAACTTTTTTCCGAGTCCTCCCTTCTTCGGGGTTGAATCAGTGTTTTGCTCAGTTTTAGGATACTTGTCCTTAGTAATATATTCCAGATCAGTCTTTTGCTTATTTCCACTAGCAGGCTCGTTAGTCACTACCATCTTTCTCATGCTTTCCTCCACTTTGATGTACTTCCCGACCCTTTCTTAGAGTTGTAACATGCTTTCGGGGGGCGCTTGGCTCACGTCATCTTGAAGAACTCGTCCCTAGTTCCCTGCTGCATTACTATCATAGCTACCTTGTCATCAAGGTCTGGGACCTTCAAAGCTTCCTTGGTGAAACGATTCAGATAGTCTCTCAAGGAATCTTTTGCTCCTTGCACAATACTCATGAGGGATGCTAAACTTTTCTCATGCACTCTCCCACTGATTAATTGCTTAATAAAAGCTTGACTTAGCCTCTGAAGGACCCAATAGAATTCAGAGGCAAATGGCTATACCATCTTTGAGCCATTCCCGATGAGGTTTGAGGAAATGCCCGACACTTAATAGCGTCGTTCATCTGAAGATTCGGAGTCTCTCTCAGTGTAAGGCCCAGAAAATTCTTGATCCTCCGGAATAGGATCCAAACCAAGTATGTAAGGGGCGTCTGCCCTTGCGCTTCACTCCGATTTGCATGTCCACTTCCTCCAACCTCGGGGTATAGGGGCATCCCATAAGGGGGTTAGTGGTCACAACAGTGGAACACTCATACCCAACGGGTCAAGGATTTATAGGTGCATGTAGTTGCTGAAATTGGGAATTCATTCCTTGAGGAATCGGGGGATTTGTCCCTTGTGATTGAGGCTTAGTTGCCCCTATCTGGTATCCTCCTTGGGTGGCGACATAGGTCGAATGCGGGGGTATCTCCACTACTGATGAAATTGGTTGGGTTGTCCCAGCTGGTGTTCCTTCGGGGGCATTACTCCCACTCCGTGTTCTCACCATGGTTATTGTTATGCTTTCCTAAAAATGGTGCCAAATGTTTGGATAGAAAACTAGGGTGTATTAATTTCTATATTTACTACTAGGGTTCATGAGCTTCGAGGCTCGATTTGACCTCTCTTGTGTCTCGTGACTTGATCTTCCTTTAACAAGATGCCTACGTACCTTACGGATTGTCAAGGATCAAGTCAAAAAATGTAGTTCTGGTTTGTGGGGTGAGGGCCCTTATATAGATGTTGGGAGTCCTTGAATTGGACTAGGGTTAGGAGACTTGGTGGACATGTTTCAGAATTAGAATGGATTTTAGAGTCCTATAATGCATGAAGTTTATTCCTTATCCTATGGGATTTCTTGGAGGCCAATATCCAAGGAATTATGTCCTTATTTGGACTTTATTTATTAGCTGATTTATCCCTTATTAATTAATTACAAAATTAATTAATATTCAGGGTCTTGGGCCCTTTTTAATGGGCTTGACTTTCATCCCAATTCAGGTATAATTAATGCGATACTAATCACGCAATCAGGGTTTATTTTTATTCCCTATCACAACCAATTATTAAAAAGTCCGACACACTAAATTATTCAGCAACTCTTCAGACCGCATATGGACTGATACAGACTACCTCAGAGGAGCCAGGACCGAAAGGGCCTGAAACTCTATTCTGACCAGGTTTGATAGATCGTCTAGGAATCTAGGATATATGTATAACAGGTTGCAAGGGTGAGCATATAATTGCTCAGCAGTACCAATATATGAATATCATAGTAAAAGAGTAAGGTAAATAATATGGGAATAGAACTATAAAGCAATACGATAACAATAACCTGTAAATCATTTCAAATCTCTGTCAAAACAACAATAAAACTGGATATCACTGATTAGCATGCTCTTAATAAAACAACGTAGTTGTGTGCTGTGTAAACATCAGAGTCCAATTTTAGCATGCTATTCACATTTATATTTCAACTATATAAATCACTTGCTTCGTTACGGGAATCACAAAGTCAAATCAGATACGTAGTGGATATGTGAAGATAGCTGATCAGGCTATCAGTACCAGACGGCTCCATCTTCCATCCTATAAACCTGTTCCGGAACTCAGAGACTAGCTATATCTCTAACCTGCTGGACTAATCGGTTATGTAGTGCGCGCAACCGAGTTAGCCGCTTATGCAAACTCAATAGGCCATTATGGCCCCTATGTATCCAGTATCTGATCATTTTTATCCAGTTTCCAAATCACTTGTACCTATCTCAGATTAAAATCGTTCATTTAACATCACAAGTATAATTATTTCACAAATCATTTTCATTCGAGATAGGTACCTTTTCAAAGTTACTTTTCCCCAAAACAAATTTTAAACAAATAAGTATAACTACAGGGAACACGTAACATAAAACGTTTTTGTTCTTGTTTGAAAATAAAACAACAAATTACTCATATACACTGAACCATAAAAGTTTGTTCAGGGTACTTCCCTTGCGATGATTTCTTGGGATTCCTAGGGTAGTTGCGGTTGACTGACTTTGGTCCTCGTAAACTCTGACTAGGATCTACAGTAATAGAATAACCTAATTAATTATACCGACATGCTTGATACCCTCGAAATTTACTAACCTTATTCGATATTCCGACTCGTATAATATACACACACATTTTCATGTAACGGTATCTATAATCACAAAACATTTAATATAATATAGTACGCTTCACGTAATTAAAAATAATTTTTCAAAAAATTTGGACAGCGACTCCTCTATTCATAGGACTACCCGTCGACAAATAATCGACGTCCAAATCACAGTTTAACAAATTTCGAATCTCGATATAACTTTTCAAAATAAATGCTTATTTAAGTTCCGAAAATAATTACACGAACCACTTTATTTGTTTTATAAATTTAGGATTCAGAATTAATGATCACCGACCACCATCGACTCGCCGAGACTCGTCGTCGACGGCGGCAAAATTTATTTATGCCCGACACGAGTCGGGTTTCCCAATAAATTCCACCGATTACTCAAATAATTCCCACGCGAATTTAATATTTTATTTCACAAAATCAGTCAAATATGCCTATGCAGAAAAAAAAATAATTCGATCAATAGTTGAGTAACAGGAACGAAACACAATCGAACCACAATCACAATTCACGCGTTACACGCGCCTCCCACCACCACCACACACGACACACACCCAACACACGCACTTAACACATGCACACACTATCACTTCAACATATACACATAAACAAACATATACACACAAGCATATCTGTATATGGGGGGTTTCGCCGGAGTTCCCGGTCGGAGATTCACCGGAAATTGGAACTGGGCGGGGGAAAAGGTAACGACTGAGGGGAAAAATAAGAGGAGAGAAAAGGAGAGGGGAGATGCGAGAGGAGGAGAGACAGAGAGATGAAATGTGAGAGACAGAAGAGAGATTAGAGAGATAAAATGAGAGAGATAGAGAAGAGACTAAGGAGAGAGAGTAATTGAATTAAGGAAATAAAATTGATTTATCTGATTGCAATTTCTAATTTCCCAAGAATTTGCCACGTATCTGAATCAGCATAACACTCTATTGCATGTATTACACGTGTATCTGTCTCGCTTCTATTTAAATTCTGGTTCGTTTTCTTTTAAAATAATGAACTGGCTGCGCATCAGAATGTATCGGAAAATTACAAATTTTATACCAAAATTCTTAAAATATTCAAAAGTTAATAAAAAAAATTTATAATTTTTAAACCGTTTTTGAAACGCAACTCATACCCACATTTGACGATTTAACGAACAAACGTGCAGGTGAATTTAATACCAAAAAATTTCCAAAAGAATTTTAAAATTCTCAAAATATTAAAAACTTGATGAAATACGAGTTTCATAATTTTTGAAGCATCCTGGAATTAATTAATGAATTTACAAATAAATGTAATCAGAAAATCATTTTGGGCTAAATAATTAATGAAATATTGATTTCTAAATTTTATAAAATCCCAAAAATATTTATTGAAGTTATAAAATCATAAAAATAATTTTAGAGACAATCCACATATTTATGAAAATAAATCTTAACGAAAACAACTTTTAAAAGTGAAACAAAAATAATACGGCTCAATAATTAATTATACAAATAATCCTTGTACACCAATAATCACACGTAAATAATAATAAGACAACACATAGTTGCAGAATTAATACACATATTTTATTTACTCAATTATTCATTAATTACATATTAAAACAATACAAAAATATACGAATCGTTATATATATGGTGCAAAATCACTCTAATATGGTGTAAAGTGACTTATAAGGTTAATTAGAGCCAAAATGTGGCCTAAAATTGACTCGTATAAAAGTGGAACCAAGAGGAGGTAAAAGGATGTCAAATTGGATTAATATGATGTTAATATGTCAATTGTACCAATATATGGTGGAAAGTGACTCTTAAAGGGTGCAAAGTGACTCTAATATGATGAAAAGTGACTTACATGGTTGATTAGAGCCAAAATATGGGACACAATAGACTCATATGAAAGTGGTACAAAGAGGTGATAAAAGGATGTCAAATTGGATGTATATGATGTTAACATGTTAATTGTACCAATATATGGTGGCAAGTTACTCTTATAGGGTGCAAAATCACTATAATATGTTGTAAAGTGACTTAAAAGCTTGATTAGAGCCAAAATGGGGCCCAAAATTGACTTATATAAAAGTGGAACCAAGAGGAGGTAAAAGGATGTCAAATTGGATTAATAAGATGTTAATATGTCAATTGTACCAATATATGGTGGAAAGTGACTCTTAAAGGGTGCGAAGTGACTCTAATATGATGAAAAGTGACTTACATGGTTGATTAGAGCCAAAATATGGGACACAATAGACTCATATGAAAGTGGTACAAAGAGGTGATAAAAGGATGTCAAGTTGAATGTATATGATGTTAATATGTCAATTGTACCAATATATGGTGTCAACTAACTCTTATAGGGTGCAAAATCACTCTAATATGTTATAAAGTGACTTAAAAGCTTAATTAGAGACAAAATATGGCCCAAAATTGACTCGTATTAAACTGGTACCAAGAGATGGTTAAAGGATGTCAAATTGCATGTATATGATGTTCACATGTCAATTGAACAATTTTATGGTGGCAAGTGACTCTTATATGGTGCAAAATCATTCTAATATGGTGTAAAGTGACTTAAAAGGTTGATTTGAGCCAAAATATGGCCCGAAATTGACTCATATAAAATTTGTACTAAAAGGTGGTAAAAGGATATCAAATTAGATGTAGATGATGTTAATATGTTAATTGTAACAATATATGGAGGCAAGTTACTCTTACTAGGGTGCAAAATGACTCTAATATGGTGAAACGTGACTTACATGGTTTATTAGGGCCAAAATGTGGGCATAAATTTACTTGTATAAAAGTGGTACCAGGAGAGTTAGAATGATGTAAAATTAGATGTATATGATATTAACATGTTACTTTTACCAATATATTGTGGCAAGTGACTCCTATAGGGTGCAAAATCACTCTAATATGGTGTAAAGTGACTTACAATGTTGATTAGAGCAAAAAATATGGCCTAAAAATGACTCCTATAAAAGTGGTACCAAGAGGTGGTAAAAGGATGTATATTATGTTATCATGTTAATGGTACCAATATATAGTGCAAGTGACCCTTATTAATTGCAAAGTTATTCTAATATGGATGGAAGTCACTTATATGGTTGATTATAGCCAAAATGTGACCCAAAATTAACTTGTATAAAAGTGGTACCAAGACGTGATTAAAAAATATCAAATTGAATTTATATGATGTTAACATGTCAATTGTACCAATATATGGTGTCAAGTAACTCTAATAGGGTGCAAAGTGACTCTAATATGGTGAAAAGTGACTTACATTATGGACAACATTGACCCGTATAAAAGTGGTACCAAGTGGTGGTTAAAAGATGTCAAATTGCATTTATATGATGTTAACATGTCAATGGTACAATTTGATGGTGGCAAGGGACTCTTATATGGTACAAAATCACTCTAATATGGTGTTAAGTGACTTACAAGGTTGATTAGTGCTAAAATGTGGCCCAAAATTGAGTCGTATAAAAATGGTACCAAGAGGCGGTGAAAGTATGTCAAATTGGATGTATATGATGTTAATATGTCAATTGTACCAATATATGGTTGAAAGGGACTCTTAAAGGGTGCAAAGTGACTCTAATATGCAGAAAAGTGACCTACATGGTTGATTAAACCCAATATGTGGGACAAAATTGACTCGTATGAAAGTGGTACAAAGAGGTGGTTGAAGGATGTCAAATTAGATGTATATGATGTTAACATGTTAATTGTACCAATATATGGTGAGATGTGACTCTTATAGGGTGCAAAATCACTCTAATATGTTGTAAAGTGACTTAAAATCTTGATTAGAGCCAAAATATGGCCCAAAATTGACTCGTATTAAAGTGGTACCAAGAGGTGGTTAAAGGATGTCAAATTGCATGTATATGATGTTCACATGTCAATTGTACAATTTTATGGTGGCAAGTGACTCTTATATGGTGCAAAATCATTCTAATATGGTGGAAAGTGATTTATAAGGTTGATTTGAGCCAAAATGTGGCTCAAAATTGACTCGTATAAAAGTTGTACCAAGTGGCGGTAAAACGATAACATATTGGATTGATATGATGTTAATATGTCAATTGTACCAATATATGGTGGAAAGTGACTCTAATACGGTAAAAAATGACTTACATGGTTGATTGCAGCCAAAATATGGGAAAAATAGGCTCGTGTGTAAGTAGTACAAAGAGGTGGTAAAAAAATGTCAAATTGGATGTATACGATGTTAAAATATTAATTGTACCAATTCATGGTGGCAAGTGACTCTTATAGGGTGCAAAATCACTCTAATATGTTGTAAAGTGACTTAAACGACTGATTAGAGCCAAAATGTGGCCCAAAATTGACTCGTATAAAAGAGCTACCAAGAGGTGGTTAAAGGATATCAAATTAGATGTAGATGATGTTAATATGTTAATTGTAACAATATATGGAGGCAAGTTACTCTTACTAGGGTGCAAAATGACTCTAATATGGTGAAAAGTGACTTACCTGGTTTATTAGGGCCAAAACGTGGGCATAAATTTACTTGTATAAAAGTGGTACCAGGAGAGGTAGAAGGATGTAAAATTAGATGTATATGATATTAACATGTTACTTTTACCAATATATAGTGGCAAGTGACTCTTATAGGGTGCAAAATCACTCTAAAATTGCGTAAAGTGACTTAAAAGGTTGATTAGAGCCAAAATTTGGCCAAAAATTGACTCGTATAAAAGTGGTACCCAGAGGTGGTAAAAGGATGTCAAATTAGATGTAGATGATGTTAATATGTTAATTGTAACAATATATTGAGGCAAGTTACTCTTACTAGCGTGCAAAATGACTCTAATATGGTGAAAAGTGACTGACATGGTTTATTAGGGCCAAAACGTGGGCATAAATTTACTTGTATAAAAGTGGTACCAGGAGAGGTAGAAGGATGTAAAATTAGATGTATATGATATTAACATGTTACTTTTACCAATATATAGTGGCAATGACTCTTATAGGGTGCAAAATCACTCTACGATGGTGTAAAGAGGCTTAAAAGGTTGATTGGAGCCAAAATTTGGCCCAAAATTGACTCGTATAAAAGTGGTACCAAGAGGTGGTAAAAGGATGTCAAATTAGATGTATATGATGTTATCAAGTTAATTGTACCAATATATGGCGGAAAGTGATTTTTATATGGTACAAAATTACTCTAATATGGTGTAAAGTGACTTACAAGGTTAATTAGAGCCAAATGTGGCCCAAAATTAACTTGTATAAATGTGGTACCAAGTGGTGGTTAAAAGATGTCAAATTGAATAAATGTGATGTTATCATGTCAATTGTACCGGAATATGGTGGAAGGCGACTCTTATAGGGTGCAAAATCACTCTAATATGGTGTAAAGTAACTTACAATGTTGATTAGAGCCAAAATATGGCCTAAAAATGACTCGTATGAAAGTGGTACCAAGAGGTGGTAAAAGGATTTCAAATTGCATGTATATTATGTTATCATGTTAATTGTACCAATATATAGTGCAAGTGACCCTTATTGATTGAAAAGTTATTCTAATATGGATGGAAGTCACTTACATGGTTGATTAGAGCCAAAATGTGGCACAAAATTGACTTGTATAAAAGTGGTACCAAAAGGTGGTTAAAAGATGTCAAGTTGAATTTATATGATGTAAACATGTCAATTGTACCAATATACAGTGTCAAGTAACTCCAATAAGGTGCAAAATGACTCTAATATGGTGAAAAGTGACTTACATTATGGCCCAACATTGACCCGTATAAAAGTGGTACCAAGTGGTGGTTAAAGGATGTCAATTTGCATTTATATGATGTTAACATGTTAATTGTAAAATTTCATGGTGGCAAGGGACTCTTATATGGTGCAAAATCACTCTAATATGGTGTAAAATGACTTACAAGGTTGATTTGTTCTAAAATGTGGCCCAAAATTGACTCGTATAAAAATGGTACCAAGAGGCGGTGAAAGGATGTCAAATTGGATGTATATGATGTTAATATGTCAATTGTACCAATATATGGTTGAAAGGGACTCTTAAAGGGTGCAAAGTGACTCTAATATGGATAAAAGTGACCTACATGGTTGTTTAAAGCCAATATGTGGGACAAAATTGACTCGTATGAAAGTGGTACAAAGAGGTGGTAGAAGGATGTCAAATTGGATAAATATGATGTTAACATGTTAATTTTAACAATATATGGAGGCGAGTTACTCATACTAGGGTGCAAAATGACTCTAATATGGTGAAAAGTGACTTACATGGTTTATTAGGGCCAAAATGTGGGCATAAATTTACTTGTATAAAAGTGGTACCGGGAGAGTTAGAATAATGTAAAATTAGATGCATATGATATTAAATGTTACTTTTACCAATATATAGTGGCAAGTGACTCTTATAGGGTGCAAAATCACTCTAATATGGTGTAAAGTGACTTACAATGTTGATGTGTGCAAAAAATATGGCCTAAAAATGACTCATATAAAAGTGGTACCAAGAGGTGGTAAAAGGATGTATATTATGTTATCATGTTAATGGTACCAATATATAGTGAAAGTGACCCTTATTAATTGCAAAGTTATTCTAATATGGATGGAAGTCACTTATATGGTTGATTATAGCCAAAATGTGACCCAAAATTGACTTGTATAAAAGTGGTACCAAGACGTGGTTAAAAGATATCAAATTGACATTATATGATGTTACCATGTCAATTGTACCAATATATGGTGTCAAGTAACTCTAATAGGGTGCAAAGTGACTCTAATATGGTGAAAAGTGACTTACATTATGGCCAACATTGACCCGTATAAAAGTGGTACCAAGTGGTGGTTACAGGATGTTAAATTGCATTTATATGATGTTAACATGTCAATGGTACAATTTGATGGTGGCAAGGGACTCTTATATGGTGCAAAATCACTCTAATATGGTGTTAAGTGACTTAAAGGTTGATTAGTGCTAAAATGTGGCCCAAAATTGAGTCGTATAAAAATGGTACTAAGAGGCAGTGAAAGGATGCCAAATTGGATGTATATGATGTTAATATGTCAATTGTACCAATATATGGTTGAAAGGGACTCTTAAAAGGTACAAAGTGACTCTAATATGCAGAAAAGTGACCTGCATGGTTGATTAAACCCAATATGTGGGACAAAATTGACTCGTATAAAAGTGGTACAAAGAGGTGGTAGAAGGATGTCAAATTGGATGTATATGATGTTAACATGTTAATTGTACCAATATATGGTGAGATGTGACTCTTATAGGGTGCAAAATCACTCTAATATGTTGAAAAGTGACTTAAAATCTTGATTATAGCCAAAATATGGCCCAAAATTGACTTGTATTAAAGTGGTACCAAGAGGTGGTTAAAGGATGTCAAATTGCATGTATATGATGTTCACATATCAATTGTACAATTTTATGGTGGCAAGTGACTCTTATATGGTGCAAAATCATTCTAATATGGTGGAAAATGACTTATGAGGTTGATTTGAGCCTAAATGTGGCCCAAAATTGACTCGTATAAAAGTTGTACCAAGTGGCGGTAAAACGATAACATATTGGATTGATATGATGTTAATATGTCAATTGTACCAATATTTGGTGGAAAGTGACTCTAATACGGTGAAAAATGACTTACATGGTTGATTGCAGCCAAAATATGGGAAAAAGTAGACTCGTATGTAAGTGGTACAAAGAGGTGGTAAAATGATGTCAAATTGGATGTATACGATGTTAAAATTTTAATTGTACCAATTCATGGTGGCAAGTGACTCTTATAGGGTGCAAAATCACTCTAATATGTTGTAAAGTGACTTAAACGATTGATTAGAGCCAAAATGTGGCCCAAAATTGACTCGTATAAAAGAGCTACCAAGAGGTGGTAAAAGGATATCAAATTAGATGTAGATGATGTTAATATGTTAATTGTAACAATATAAGGAGGCAAGTTACTCTTACTAGGGTGCAAAATGACTCTAATATGGTGAAAAGTGAGTGACGTGGTTTATTAGGGCCAAAACGTGGGCATAAATTTACTTGTATAAAAGTGGTACCAGGAGAGGTAGAAGGATGTAAAATTAGATGTATATGATATTAACATGTTACTTTTACCAATATATAGTGGCAAGTGACTCTTATAAGGTGCAAAATCACTCTAAGATTGTGTAAAGTGACTTAAAAGGTTGATTAGAGCCAAAATTTGGCCAAAAATTGACTCGTATAAAAGTGGTACCAAGAGGTGGTAAAAGGATGTCAAATTAGATATATATGATGTTATCAAGTTAATTATACCAATATATGGTGACAAGTGACTCTTATATGGTGCAAAATTAATCTAATATGGCGTAAAGTGACTTACAAGGTTATTTAAAGCCAAAATGTGGCCCAATATTAACTCGTATAAATTTGGTACCAAGGGGAGGTTAAAAGATGTCAAATTGAATGTATATAATGTTATCATATCAATTGTACAAGTATATGGTGGAAGTCGACTCTTATAGGGTGCAAAATTACTCTAATATGGTGTAAAGTGACTTACAAGGTTGATTAGAGCCAAAATGTGGCCTAAAAATGACTCGTATAAAAATGGTACCAAGAGGTGGTAAAAGGATGTCAAATTAGATATATATTATGTTATCATGTTAATTGTACCAATATATAGTGAAGTGACCCTTATTAATTGCAAAGTTATTCTAATATGGCTGGAAGTCACTTACATGGTTGATTAGAGCCAAAATGTGGCCCAAAATTGACTTGTATAAAAGTGGTACCAAGAGGTGGTTAAAAGATGTCAAATTGAATTTATATGATGTTAACATGTCAATTGTACCAATATATGGTGTCAAGTAACTCTAATAGGGTGCAAAGTGACTCTAATATGGTGAAAAATGACTTACATTATGACCCAACGTTGACCCGTATAAAACTGGTACCAAGTGGTGGTTAAAGGATGTCAAATTGCATTTATATGATGTTAACATGTCAATTGTACAAGTTGATGGTGACAAGGGACTCTTATATGGTGCAAAATCACTCTAATATGGTGTAAAGTGATTTACAAGGTTGATTTGTGCTAAAATATGGGCCTAAATTGACTCGTATAAAAATGGTACCAAGAGGCGGTGAAAGGATGTCAAATTGGATGTATATGATGTTAATATGTCAATTGTACCAATGTATGGTTGAAAGGGACTCGTAATGGGTGCAAAGTGACTCTAATATGGAGAAAAGTGACCTACATGGTTGATTAAAGCCAATTTGTCGGACAAAATTGACTCGTATTAAAGTGGTACAAAGAGGTGGTAGAAGGATGTCAAATTGGATGTATATGATGTTAACATGTTAATTGTACCAATATATGGTGGCATGTGACTATTATAGGGGGCAAAATCACTCTAATATGTTGTAAAGTGACTTAAAAGCTTGATTAGAACCAAAATGAGGCCCAAAATTGACTCATTTAAAAGTGGTACCAAGAGGCGGTAAAAGGATGTCAAATTGGTTGTATATGATGTAAACATGTTAATTTTACCAATATATGGTGGAAACTGACTGTTGTAGTGTGCAACATCACTCTAATATGGTATAACTGACTATTATAGGGTGCAAAATCACTCTAATATGAGGTGGTAAAAGGATATAAAATTAGATATATATGATGTTAACATGTTAATTTTAATAATATATGGGGGCAAGTTACTCTTATTAGGGTGAAAAATGACTCTAATATGGTGAAAAGTGACTTACAAGGTTTATTCGGTCCAAAACGTGGGCATAAATTTACTTGTATGAATGTGGTACCAAGAGGCGGTAGAAGGATGTCAAGTTATATGTATATGATATTAACATGTTACTTTTACCAATATATAGTGGCAAGTGACTCTTATAGGGTGCAAAATCACTCTAATATGTTGTAAAGTGACTTAAAAGCTTGATTAGAGCCAAAATGTGGCCCAAAATTGACTTGTATAAAAGAGGTACAAAGAGGCGGTAAAAGGATGTCAAATTCGATGTATATGATGTTAACATATTAATTGTACCAATATATGGTGGCAAGTGACTGTTGTAGTGTGAAAAATCACTCTAATATGGCGTAAAGTGACTTCCAAGGTTTATTAGAGCCAAAATGTGGCCCGAAATTGACTCGTATAAAAGAGGTACCAAGAGGTGGTAAAAGAATATCAAATTAGATGTATATGATGTTAACATGTTAGTTGTACCAATATATGGTGGCATGTGACTCTTATTGGGTGCAAAATCACTCTAATATGTTGTAAAGTGATTTAAAAGCTTGATTAAAACCAAAATGAGGCCCAAAATTGACTCGTATAATAGTGGTACCAAGAGGCGGTAAAAGGATGTCAAATAGGCTGTATATGATGTTAACAAGTTAATTTTACCAATATATGGTGTCAAGTGATTGTTGTAGGGTGCAACATCACTCTAATATGGTGTAACTATCCAACAATATTGATTATAGCCAAAATGTGACCCAAAATTGACTCGTATAAAAGTGGCACCAAGAGGTGGTAAAAGGATATAAAATTAAATGTATATGATGTTAACATGTTAATTTTAACAATATATGGAGGCAAGTTACTCTTATTAGGGTGCAAAATGACTCTAATATGGTGAAAAGTGACTTACAAGGTTTATTCGGTCCAAAACGTGGGCATAAATTTACTTGTATGAATGTGGTACCAAGAGGCGGTAGAAGGATGTCAAGTTAGATGTATATGATATTAACATGTTACTTTTACCAATATATGGTGGCAAGTGACTCTTGTAGGGTGCAAAATCACTCTAATATGTTGTAAAGTGACTTAAAAGCTTGATTAGAGCCAAAATGTGGCCCAAAATTGACTTGTATAAAAGAGGTGCCAAGAGGCGTTAAAAGGATGTCAAATTGGATGTATATGATGTTAACATGTTAATTGTACCAATATATGGTGGCAAGTGACTGTTGTAGTGTGAAAAATCACTCTAATATGGTGTAAAGTGACTTCCAAGGTTTATTAGAGCCAAAATGTGGCCGGAAATTGACTCATATAAAAGAGGTACCAAGAGGTGGTAAAAGAATATCAAATTAGATGTATATGATGTTAACATGTTAGTTGTACCAATATATGGTGGCATGTTACTCTTATTGGGTGCAAAATCAATCTAATATGTTGTAAAGTGATTTAAAAGCTTGATTAGAACCAAAATGAGGCCCAAAATTGACTCGTATAATAGTGGTACCAAGAGGCGGTAAAAGCATGTCAAATAGGCTGTATATGATGTTAACATGTTAATTTTACCAATATATGGTGGCAAATGATTGTTGTAGGGTGCAACATCACTCTAATATGGTGTAACTATCTAACAATATTGATTATAGCCAAAATGTGACCCAAAATTGACTCGTATAAAAGTGGCACCAAGAGGTGGTAAAAGGATATAAAATTAAATGTATATGATGTTAACATGTTAATTTTAACAATATATGGAGGCAAGTTACTCTTATTAGGGTGCAAAATGACTCTAATATGGTGAAAAGTGACTTACATGGTTTATTCGGTCCAAAATGTGGGCATAAATTTACTTATATGAAAGTGGTACCAAGAGGCGGTAGAAGGATGTGAAATTAGATGTATATGATATTAACATGTTACTTTTACCAATATATAGTGGCAAGTGACTCATATAGGGTGCAAAATCACTATAATATGGTGAAAAGTGACTTAAAAGGTTGATTAGAGCAAAAATGTGACCCAACATTGACTCATATAAAAGTGGTACCAAGAGGTGGTAAAAGGATGTCAAATTAGATGTATATGATGTCATCATGATAATTGTACCAATATATGGTGGAAAATGACTCTTATAGGGTGCAAAATTACTCTAATATGGTGTAAAGTGATTTACAAGGTTAATAAAAGCCAAAATATGGCCCAATATATGGTTAAAAGATTTCAAATTGAATGTATATGATTTTAACATGTCGATTGTACCAATATATGGTTGAAGGTGACTCTTATAGGGTCCAAAATTACTCTAATATAGTGTAATTTGACTCGTATAAAAGTGGTACCAAGAGGTGGTAAAAGGATGTCAAATTGGATGTATATTATGTTATCATGTTAATTGTACCATTATATAGTGCAAGTGACTCTTATAGATTGCAAATTATTCTAATATGGCAGGAGTCATTTACATGGTTGATTAGAGCCAAAATGTGGCCCAAAATTGAGTTTTATAAAAGTGGTACCAAGAGGTGGTTAAAAGATGTCAAGTTGAATGTATATGATGTTAAAATGTCAATTGTACGAATATATGGTGGCAAGTAACTCTTATAGGGTGCAAAATCACTCTAATATGTTGTAAAGTGACTTAAAAGCTTAATTATAGCCAAAATGTGGCCCAAAATTTACTCGTATTAAAGTAGTACCAAGAGGTGGTTAAATGATGTCAAATTGCATGTATATGATGTTCACATGTGAATTGTACAATTTAATGGTTGAATGTGACTCTTATATAGTGTAAAATCACTCGAATATGGTGTAAAGTGACTTACAAGGTTGATTTGAGCCAAAATTTGGCCCAAAATTGACTCGTATAAAAGTGGTACCAAGAGGCGGTAAAACGATGTCACGTATGATTGATATGATGTTAATATGTCAATTGTACCAATATATGGTGGAAAGTGACTTTTAAACGGTGCAAAGTGACTCTAATATGGTAAAAAGTGATCTACATGGTTGATTAGAGCCAAAATGTGGGACAAAATAGACTCGTATGAAAGTGGTAGCAAGAGGAGGTAAAATGATGTCATATTGGATTGATATGATGTTAATATGTAAATTGTACCAATATAAAGTGTAAAGTGACTCTTAAAGGGTGCAAAGTGACTTTAATATGGTGAAAAGTGACTTACATGGTTGATTACAGCTAAAATGTGGGACAAAATAGGCTCGTATGAAAGTGGTACAAAGAGGTGGTAAAAGGATGTGAAATTGGATGTATATAATGTTAACACGTTAATTGTACCAATATATGGTGGCATATGATTCTTATAGGGTGCAAAATTACTCTAATATGTTGTAAAGTGACTTAAAAGATTGATTAGAGCCAAAATGTGGCCCAAAATTGACTCCTATAAAAGTGGTACCAAGAGGCGGTAAATTTGATGTCAAATTGGATGTATATGATGTAACATATTAATTGTACCAATATATGGTGGTAAGTGACTGTTGTAGTGTGCAAAATCACTCTAATATGGTGTAAAGTGACTTGCAAGGTTGATTAGAGCCAAAATGTGGCGCAAAATTGACTCGTATAAAGTGGTACCATGAGGTGGTAAAAGGATATAAAATTAGATGTATATGATGTAAAGATGTTAATTTTAACAATATATGGAGGCAAGTTACTCTTATTAGGGTGCAAAATGACTCTAATATGGTGAAAAGTGACTTACATGGTTTATTAGGGCCAAAACGTGGGCATAAATTTACTTGTATAAAAGTGGAACCAGGAGAGGTAGAAGGATGTAAAATTCGATATATGTGATATTAACATGTTAGTTTTACCAAATATATAGTGGAAAGTGACTCTTAGAGGGTGCAAAATTACTCTAAGATGGTGTAAAGAGGCTTAAAAGGTTGATTAGAGCCAAAATTTGAACCAAAATTGACTCGTATAAAAGTGGTACCAAGAGGTGGTAAAAGGATGTCAAATTAGATGTATATGATGTTATCAAGTTAATTGTACCAGTATATGGTGGAAAGTGATTCTTATAAGGTGCAAAATTACTCAAATATGGTGTAAAGTTACTTACAAGGTTAATTAGAGCCAAATGTGACCCAAAATTAACTCGTATAAACGTGGTACCAAAAGGTGGTTAAAAGATGTCAAATTGAATATATATGATGTTATCATGTCAATTGTACCAGAATATGGTGGAAGGCAACACTTATAGGGTGGAAAATCACTCTAATATGGTGTAAAGTGACTTACAATGTTGATTAGAGCCAAAATATGGCCGAAAAATGACTCGAATAAAAGTGGTACCAAGAGGTGGTAAAAGGATGTAAAATTGGATGTATATTATGTTATCATGTTAATTGTACCAATATATAGTGCAAGTGACCCTTATTGATTGCAAATTTATTCTAATATGGATGGAAGTCACTTACATGGTTGATTAAAGCCAAAATATGGCCTAAAATTGACTTGTATAAATGTGGTACGAAGACGTGGTTAAAAGATGTCAAATTGAATTTATACGGTGTTAACATGTCAATTGTACCAATATATAGTGTCAAGTAACTCTAATAGGGTGCAAAGTGACTCTAATATGGTGAAAAGTGACTTACATTATGGCCCAACATTGACCCGTATAAAAGTGTTACCAATTGGTGGTTAAAGGATGTCAAATTGCATTTATATGATGTTAACATGTCAATTGTACAATTTGATGGTGCAAGGGACTCTTATATGGTGCAAAATCACTCTAATATGTTGTAAAGTGATTTAAAAGCTTGATTAGAACCAAAATGAGGCCCAAAATTGACTCGTATAATAGTGGTACCAAGAGGCGGTAAAAGGATGTCAAATAGGCTGTATATGATGTTAACAAGTTAATTTTACCAATATATGGTGTCAAGTGATTGTTGTAGGGTGCAACATCACTCTAATATGGTGTAACTATCTAACAATATTGATTATAGCCAAAATGTGACCCAAAATTGACTCGTATAAAAGTGGCACCAAGAGGTGGTAAAAGGATATAAAATTAAATGTATATGATGTTAACATGTTAATTTTAACAATATATGGAGGCAAGTTACTCTTATTAGGGTGCAAAATGACTCTAATATGGTGAAAAGTGACTTACAAGGTTTATTCGGTCCAAAACGTGGGCATAAATTTACTTGTATGAATGTGGTACCAAGAGGCGGTAGAAGGATGTCAAGTTAGATGTATATGATATTAACATGTTACTTTTACCAATATATGGTGGCAAGTGACTCTTGTAGGGTGCAAAATCACTCTAATATGTTGTAAAGTGACTTAAAAGCTTGATTAGAGCCAAAATGTGGCCCAAAATTGACTTGTATAAAAGAGGTGCCAAGAGGCGGTAAAAGGATGTCAAATTGGATGTATATGATGTTAACATGTTAATTGTACCAATATATGGTGGCAAGTGACTGTTGTAGTGTGAAAAATCACTCTAATATGGTGTAAAGTGACTTCCAAGGTTTATTAGAGCCAAAATGTGGCCGGAAATTGACTCATATAAAAGAGGTACCAAGAGGTGGTAAAAGAATATCAAATTAGATGTATATGATGTTAACATGTTAGTTGTACCAATATATGGTGGCATGTTACTCTTATTGGGTGCAAAATCAATCTAATATGTTGTAAAGTGATTTAAAAGCTTGATTAGAACCAATATAGGCCCAAAATTGACTCGTATAATAGTGGTACCAAAAGGCGGTAAAAGCTTGTCAAATAGGTTGTATATGATGTTAACATGTTAATTTTACCAATATATGGTGGCAAATGATTGTTGTAGGGTGCAACATCACTCTAATATGGTGTAACTATCTAACAATATTGATTATAGCCAAAATGTGATCCAAAATTGACTCGTATAAAAGTGGCACCAAGAGGTGGTAAAAGGATATAAAATTAAATGTATATGATGTTAACATGTTAATTTTAACAATATATGGAGGCAAGTTACTCTTATTAAGGTGCAAAATGACTCTAATATGGTGAAAAGTGACTTACATGGTTTATTCGGTCCAAAATGTGGGCATAAATTTACTTATATGAAAGTGGTACCAAGAGGCGGTAGAAGGATGTGAAATTAGATGTATATGATATTAACATGTTACTTTTACCAATATATAGTGGCAAGTGACTCATATAGGGTGCAAAATCACTATAATATGGTGAAAAGTGACTTAAAAGGTTGATTAGAGCCAAAATGTGACCCAACATTGACTCATATAAAAGTGGTACCAAGAGGTGGTAAAAGGATGTCAAATTAGATGTATATGATGTCATCATGATAATTGTACCAATATATGGTGGAAAATGACTCTTATAGGGTACAAAATTACTCTAATATGGTGTAAAGTGATTTACAAGGTTAATAAAAGCCAAAATATGGCCCAATATATGGTTAAAAGATTTCAAATTGAATGTATATGATTTTAACATGTCGATTGTACCAATATATGGTTGAAGGTGACTCTTATAGGGTCCAAAATTACTCTAATATGGTGTAATTTGACTCGTATAAAAGTGGTACCAAGAGGTGGTAAAAGGATGTCAAATTCGATGTATATTATGTTATCATGTTAATTGTACCATTATATAGTGCAAGTGACTCTTATAGATTGCAAATTATTCTAATATGGCAGGAGTCATTTACATGGTTGATTAGAGCCAAAAAGTGGCCCAAAATTGAGTTTTATAAAAGTGGTACCAAGAGGTGGTTAAAAGATGTCAAGTTGAATGTATATGATGTTAAAATGTCAATTGTACGAATATATGGTGGCAAGTAACTCTTATAGGGTGCAAAATCACTCTAATATGTTGTAAAGTGACTTAAAAGCTTGATTATAGCCAAAATGTGGCCCAAAATTTACTCGTATTAAAGTAGTACCAAGAGGTGGTTAAACGATGTCAAATTGCATGTATATGATGTTCACATGTGAATTGTACAATTTAATGGTGGAATGTGACTCTTATATAGTGTAAAATCACTCGAATATGGTGTAAAGTGACTTACAAGGTTGATTTGAGCCAAAATTTGGCCCAAAATTGACTCGTATAAAAGTGGTACCAAGAGGCGGTAAAACGATGTCACGTATGATTGATATGATGTTAATATGTCAATTGTACCAATATATGGTGGAAAGTGACTTTTAAATGGTGCAAAGTGACTCTAATATGGTAAAAAGTGATCTACATGGTTGATTAGAGCCAAAATGTGGGACAAAATAGACTCGTATGAAAGTGGTAGCAAGAGGAGGTAAAACGATGTCATATTGGATTGATATGATGTTAATATGTAAATTGTACCAATATAAAGTGTAAAGTGACTCTTAAAGGGTGCAAAGTGACTCTAATATGGTGAAAAGTAACTTACATGGTTGATTACAGCTAAAATGTGGGACAAAATAGGCTCGTATGAAAGTGGTACAAAGAGGTGGTAAATGGATGTGAAATTGGATGTATATAATGTTAACACGTTAATTGTACCAATATATGGTGGCATATGATTCTTATAGGGTGCAAAATTACTCTAATATGTTGTAAAGTGACTTAAAAGATTGATTAGAGCCAAAATGTGGCCCAAAATTGACTCCAATAAAAGTGGTACCAAGAGGCGGTAAATTTGATGTCAAATTGGATGTATATGATGTTAACATGTTAATTGTACCAATATATGGTGGTAAGTGACTGTTGTAGTGTGCAAAATCACTCTAATATGGTGTAAAGTGACTTGCAAGGTTGATTAGAGCCAAAATGTGGCACAAAATTGACTCGTATAAAGTGGTACCATGAGGTGGTAAAAGGATATAAAATTAGATGTATATGATGTAAAGATGTTAATTTTAACAATATATGGAGGCAAGTTACTCTTATTAGGGTGCAAAATGACTCTAATATGGTGAAAAGTGACTTACATGGTTTATTAGGGCCAAAACGTGGGCATAAATTTACTTGTATAAAAGTGGAACCAGGAGAGGTAGAAGGATGTAAAATTCGATATATGTGATATTAACATGTTAGTTTTACCAATATATAGTGGAAAGTGACTCTTAGAGGGTGCAAAATTACTCTAAGATGGTGTAAAGAGGCTTAAAAGGTTTATTAGAGCCAAAATTTGAACCAAAATTGACTCGTATAAAAGTGGTACCAAGAGGTGGTAAAAGGATGTCAAATTAGATGTATATCATGTTATCAAGTTAATTGTACCAGTATATGGTGGAAAGTGATTCTTATAAGGTGCAAAATTACTCAAATATGGTGTAAAGTCACTTACAAGGTTAATTAGAGCCAAATGTGACCCAAAATTAACTTGTATAAATGTGGTACCAAGAGGTGGTTAAAAGATGTCAAATTGAATATATATGATGTTATCATGTCAATTGTACCAGAATATAGTGGAAGGCGACACTTATAGGGTGCAAAATCACTCTAATATGGTGTAAAGTGACTTACAATGTTGATTAGAGCAAAAATATGGCCGAAAAATGACTCGAATAAAAGTGGTACCAAGAGGTGGTAAAAGGATGTCAAATTGGATGTATATTATGTTATCACGTTAATTGTACCAATATATAGTGCAAGTGACCCTTATTGATTGCAAATTTATTCTAATATGGATGGAAGTCACTTACATGGTTGATTAGAGCCAAAATATGGCCTAAAATTGACTTGTATAAATGTGGTACGAAGACGTGGTTAAAAGATGTCAAATTGAATTTATATGGTGTTAACATGTCAATTGTACCAATATATGGTGTCAAGTAACTCTAATAGGGTGCAAAGTGACTCTAATATGGTGAAAAGTGACTTACATTATGGCCCAACATTGACCCGTATAAAAGTGTTACCAATTGGTGGTTAAAGGATGTCAAATTGCATTTATATGATGTTAACATGTCAATTGTACAATTTGATGGTGCAAGGGACTCTTATATGGTGCAAAATCACTCTAATATGGTGTAAATTGACTTACAAGGTTGATTTCTGCTAAAATGTGGCCCAAAATTGACTCGTATAAAAATGGTACCAAAAGGCGGTGAAAGGATGTTAAATTGGATGTATATGATGTTAATATGTCAATTATACCAATATATGGTTGAAAGGGACTCTTAAAGGGTGCAAAGTGACTCTAATATGGAGAAAAGTGACCTGCATGGTTGATTAAAGCCAATATGTGGGAAAAATTGACTCGTATGAAAGTGGTACAAAGAGGTGGTAGATGGATTTCAAATTGGATGTATCTGATGTTAACATGTTAATTGTACCAATATATGGTGGCATGTGACTCTTATAGGGTGCAAAATCACTGAAATATATTGTAAAGTGACTTAAAAGCTTGATTAGAGCCAAAACATTGCCCAAAATTGACTCGTATTAAAATGGTACCAAGAGGTGGTTTATTAGGGCCAAAACGTGGACATGAATTTACTTGTATAAAAGTGGTACAGGAGAGGTAGATGGATATAAAATTAGATGTATATGATATTAACATGTTACTTGTACCAATATATAGTGGCAAGTGACTCTTATATGGTGCAAAATCACTCTAATATGGTACAGAAAGACTTAAAAGTTTGATTAGAGCCAAAATTTGACCCAAAATTGACTCGTATAAATGTGGTACCAAGAGGTGGTAAAAGGATGTCAAATTAGATATATATGATGTTATCAAGTTAATTATACCAATATATGGTGGCAAGTGACTCTTATATGGTGCAAAATTAATCTAATATGGCGTAAAGTGACTTCCAAGGTTATTTAAAGCCAAAATGTGGCCGAATATTAACTCGTATAAATTTGGTACCAAGGGGAGGTTAAAAGATGGTAAATTGAATGTATATGATGTTATCATATCAATTGTACAAGTATATGGTGGAAGTCGACTCTTATAGGGTGCAAAATTACTCTAATATGGTGTAAAGTGACTTACAAGGTTGATTAGAGCCAAAATGTGGCCTAAAAATGACTCGTATAAAAATGGTACCAAGAGGTGGTAAAAGGATGTCAAATTAGATATATATTGTGTTATCATGTTAATTGTACCAATATATAGTGAAGTGACCCTTATTAATTGCAAAGTTATTCTAATATGGCTGGAAGTCACTTACATGGTTGATTAGAGCCAAAATGTGGCCCAAAATTGACTTGTATAAAAGTGGTACCAAGAGGTGGTTAAAAGATGTCAAATTGAATTTATATGATGTTAACATGTCAATTGTACCAATATATGGTGTCAAGTAACTCTAATAGGGTGCAAAGTGACTCTAATATGGTGAAAAATGACTTACATTATGACCCAACATTGACCCGTATAAAACTGGTACCAAGTGGTGGTTAAAGGATGTCAAATTGCATTTATATGATGTTAACATGTCAATTGTACAAGTTGATGGTGACAAGGGACTCTTATATGGTGCAAAATCACTCTAATATGGTGTAAAGTGACTTACAAGGTTAATTTGTGCTAAAATATGGGCCTAAATTCTCGTATAAAAATGGTACCAAGAGGCGGTGAAAGGATGTCAAATTGGATGTATATGATGTTAATATGTCAATTGTACCAATGTATGGTTGAAAGGGACTCTTAATGGGTGCAAAGTGACTCGAATATGGAGAAAAGTGACCTACATGGTTGATTAAAGCCAATTTGTCGGACAAAATTGACTCGTATTAAAGTGGTACAAAGAGGTGGTAGAAGGATGTCAAATTGGATGTATATGTTGTTAACATGTTAATTGTACCAATATATGGTGGCATGTGACTATTATAGGGGGCAAAATCACTCTAATATGTTGTAAACTGACTTAAAAGCTTGATTAGAACCAAAATGAGGCCCAAAATTGACTCATTTAAAAGTGGTACCAAGAGGCGGTAAAAGGATGTCAAATTGGTTGTATATGATGTTAACATGTTAATTTTACCAATATATGGTGGAAACAGACTGTTGTAGTGTGCAACATCACTCTAATATGGTGTAACTGACTATTATAGGGTGTAAAATCACTCTAATATGAGGTGGTAAAAGGATATAAAATTAGATATATATGATGTTTACATGTTAATTTTAATAATATATGGAGGCAAGTTACTCTTATTAGGGTGACAAATGACTCTAATATGGTGAAAAGTGACTTACAAGGTTTATTCGGTCCAAAACGTGGGCATAAATTTATTTGTATGAATGTGGTACCAAGAGGCGGTAGAAGGATATCAAGTTATATGTATATGATATTAACATGTTACTTTTACCAATATATAGTGGCAAGTGACTCTTATAGGGTGCAAAATCACTCTAATATGTTGTAAAGTGACTTAAAAGCTTGATTAGAGCCAAAATGTGGCCCAAAATTGACTTGTATAAAAGAGGTACAAAGAGGCGGTAAAAGGATGTCAAATTCGATGTATATGATGTTAACATGTTAATTGTACCAATATATGGTGGCAAGTGACTGTTGTAGTGTGAAAAATCACTCTAATATGGTGTAAAGTGACTTCCAAGGTTTATTAGAGCCAAAATGTGGCCCGAAATTGACTCGTATAAAAGAGGTACCAAGAGGTGGTAAAAGAATATCAAATTAGATGTATATGATGTTAACATGTTAGTTGTACCAATATATGGTGGCATGTGACTCTTATTGGGTGCAAAATCACTCTAATATGTTGTAAAGTGATTTAAAAGCTTGATTAGAACCAAAATGAGGCCCAAAATTGACTCGTATAATAGTGGTACCAAGAGGCGGTAAAAGGATGTCAAATAGGCTGTATATGATGTTAACAAGTTAATTTTACCAATATATGGTGTCAAGTGATTGTTGTAGGGTGCAACATCACTCTAATATGGTGTAACAATCTAACAATATTGATTATAGCCAAAATGTGACCCAAAATTGACTCGTATAAAAGTGGCACCAAGAGGTGGTAAAATGATATAAAATTAAATGTATATGATGTTAACATGTTAATTTTAACAATATATGGAGGCAAGTTACTCTTATTAGGGTGCAAAATGACTCTAATATGGTGAAAAGTGACTTACAAGGTTTATTCGGTCCAAAACGTGGGCATAAATTTACTTGTATGAATGTGGTACCAAGAGGCGGTAGAAGGATGTCAAGTTAGATGTATATGATATTAACATGTTACTTTTACCAATATATGGTGGCAAGTGACTCTTGTAGGGTGCAAAATCACTCTAATATGTTGTAAAGTGACTTAAAAGCTTGATTAGAGCCAAAATGTGGCCCAAAATTGACTTGTATAAAAGAGGTGCCAAGAGGCGGTAAAAGGATGTCAAATTGGATGTATATGATGTTAACATGTTAATTGTACCAATATATGGTGGCAAGTGACTGTTGTAGTGTGAAAAATCACTCTAATATGGTGTAAAGTGACTTCCAAGGTTTATTAGAGCCAAAATGTGGCCGGAAATTGACTCATATAAAAGAGGTACCAAGAGGTGGTAATAGAATATCAAATTAGATGTATATGATGTTAACATGTTAGTTGTACCAATATATGGTGGCATGTTACTCTTATTGGGTGCAAAATCAATCTAATATGTTGTAAAGTGATTTAAAAGCTTGATTAGAACCAAAATGAGGCCCAAAATTGACTCGTATAATAGTGGTACCAAGAGGCGGTAAAAGGATGTCAAATAGGCTATATATGATGTTAACATGTTAATTTTAGCAATATATGGTGGCAAATGATTGTTGTACGGTGCAACATCACTCTAATATGGTGTAACTATCTAACAATATTGATTATAGCCAAAATGTGACCCAAAATTAACTCGTATAAAAGTGGCATCAAGAGGTGGTAAAAGGATATAAAATTAAATGTATATGATGTTAACATGTTAATTTTAACAATATATGGAGTCAAGTTACTCATATTAGGGTGCAAAATGACTCTAATATGGTGAAAAGTGACTTACATGGTTTATTCGGTCCAAAATGTGGGCATAAATTTACTTATATGAAAGTGGTACCAAGAGGCGGTAGAAGGATGTGAAATTAGATGTATATGATATTAACATGTTACTTTTACCAATATATAGTGGCAAGTGACTCATATAGGGTGCAAAATCACTATAATATGGTGAAAAGTGACTTAAAAGGTTGATTAGAGCCAAAATGTGACCCAACATTGACTCATATAAAAGTGGTACCAAGAGGTGGTAAAAGGATGTCAAATTAGATGTATATGATGTCATCATGATAATTGTACCAATATATGGTGGAAAATGACTCTTATAGGGTGCAAAATTACTCTAAGATGGTGTAAAGAGGCTTAAAAGGTTGATTAGAGCCAAAATTTGAACCGAAATTGACTCGTATAAAGTGGTACCAAGAGGTGGTAAAAGGATGTCAAATTAGATGTATATGATGTTATCAAGTTAATTGTACCAGTATATGGTGGAAAGTGATTCTTATAAGGTGCAAAATTACTCAAATATGGTGTAAAGTCACTTACAAGGTTAATTAGAGCCAAATGTGACCCAAAATTAACTTGTATAAATGTGGTACCAAGAGGTGGTTAAAAGATGTCAAATTGAATATATATGATGTTATCATGTCAATTGTACCAGAATATAGTGGAAGGCGACACTTATAGGGTGCAAAATCACTCTAATATGGTGTAAAGTGACTTACAATGTTGATTAGAGCAAAAATATGGCCGAAAAATGACTCGAATAAAAGTGGTACCAAGAGGTGGTAAAAGGATGTCAAATTGGATGTATATTATGTTATCACGTTAATTGTACCAATATATAGTGCAAGTGACCCTTATTGATTGCAAATTTATTCTAATATGGATGGAAGTCACTTACATGGTTGATTAGAGCCAAAATATGGCCTAAAATTGACTTGTATAAATGTGGTACGAAGACGTGGTTAAAAGATGTCAAATTGAATTTATATGGTGTTAACATGTCAATTGTACCAATATATGGTGTCAAGTAACTCTAATAGGGTGCAAAGTGACTCTAATATGGTGAAAAGTGACTTACATTATGGCCCAACATTGACCCGTATAAAAGTGTTACCAATTGGTGGTTAAAGGATGTCAAATTGCATTTATATGATGTTAACATGTCAATTGTACAATTTGATGGTGCAAGGGACTCTTATATGGTGCAAAATCACTCTAATATGGTGTAAATTGACTTACAAGGTTGATTTCTGCTAAAATGTGGCCCAAAATTGACTCGTATAAAAATGGTACCAAAAGGCGGTGAAAGGATGTTAAATTGGATGTATATGATGTTAATATGTCAATTATACCAATATATGGTTGAAAGGGACTCTTAAAGGGTGCAAAGTGACTCTAATATGGAGAAAAGTGACCTGCATGGTTGATTAAAGCCAATATGTGGGAAAAATTGACTCGTATGAAAGTGGTACAAAGAGGTGGTAGATGGATGTCAAATTGGATGTATCTGATGTTAACATGTTAATTGTACCAATATATGGTGGCATGTGACTCTTATAGGGTGCAAAATCACTGAAATATATTGTAAAGTGACTTAAAAGCTTGATTAGAGCCAAAACATTGCCCAAAATTGACTCGTATTAAAATGGTACCAAGAGGTGGTTAAATGATATCAAATTGCATGTATATGATGTTCACATGTGAATTGTACAATTTCATGGTGTCAAGTGACTCTTATATGGTGCAAAATCATTCTAATATGGTGTAAAGTGACTTACAAGGTTGATTTGAGCCAAAATGTGGCCCAAAATTGACTCGTATAAAAGTTGTAAAAAGAGGAGGTAAAACGATGTCATATTGGATTGATATGATGTTAATATGTCAATTGAACCAATATATGGTGGAAAGTGACTTTTAAAGGGTGCAAAGTGACTCTAATATGGTGAAAAGTGACTTACAAGGTTGATTACAGCCAAAATGTGGGAAAAATAGACTCGTATGTAAGTGGTACAAAGAGGTGGTAAATGACTCTTATTAGGGTGCAAAATGACTCTAATATGGTGAAAAGTGACTGACATGGTTTATTAGGGCCAAAATGTGGGTATAAATTTACTTGTATAAAAGTGGTACCAGGAGAGGTAGAAGGATGTAAAATTAGATGTATATGATTTTAACATGTTACTTTTACCAATATATAGTGGCAATGACTCTTATAGGGTGCAAAATCACTCTACGATGGTGTAAAGAGGCTTAAAAGGTTGATTAGAGCCAAAATTTGGCCCAAAATTGACTCGTATAAAAGTGGTACCAAGAGGTGGTAAAAGGATGTCAAATTAGATGTATATGATGTTATCAAGTTAATTGTACCAATATATGGCGGAAAGTGACTTACAAGGTTAATTAGAGCCAAATGTGGCCCAAAATTAACTTGTATAAATGTGGTACCAAGTGGTGGTCAAAAGATGTCAAATTGAATAAATGTGATGTTATCATGTCAATTATACCGGAATATGGTGGAAGGTGACTCTTATAGGGTGCAAAATCACTCTAATATGGTGTAAAGTAACTTACAATGTTGATTAGAGCCAAAATATTGCCTAAAAAATGACTCATATGAAAGTGGTACCAAGATGTGGTAAAAGGATTTCAAATTGCATATATATTATGTTATCATGTTAATTGTACCAATATATAGTGCAAGTGACCCTTATTGATTGGAAAGTTATTCTAATATGGATGGAAGTCACTTACATGGTTGATTAGAGCCAAAATGTGGCACAAAATTGACTTGGATAAAAGTGGTACAAAGATGTGCTTAAAAGATGTCAAGTTGAATTTATATGATGTAAACATGTCAATTGTACCAATATATGGTGTCAAGTAACTCCAATAAGGTGCAAAATGTCTCTAATATGGTGAAAAGTGAGTTACATTATGGCCCAACATTGACCCGTATAAAAGTGGTACCAAGTGGTGGTTAAAGGATGTCAAATTGCATTTATATGATGTTAACATGTCAATTGTAAAATTTGATGGTGGCAAGGGACTCTTATATGGTGCAAAATCACTCTAATATGGTGTAAAATGACTTCCAAGGTTGATTTGTTCTAAAATGTGGCCCAAAATTGACTCGTATAAAAATGGTACCAAGAGGTGGTGAAAGAATGTCAAATTGGATGTATATGATATTAATATGTCAATTGTACCAATATATGGTTGAAAGGGACTCTTAAAGGGTGCAAAGTGACTCTAATATGGAGAAAAGTGACCTACATGGTTGATTAAAGCCAATATGTGGGACAAAATTGATTCGTATGAAAGTGGTACAAAGAGGTGGTAGAAGGATGTCAAATTGGATGTATATGATGTTAACATGTTAATTGTACCAATATATGGTGGCATGTGACTCTTATAGGGTGCAAAATCACTCTAATATGTTGTAAAGTGACTTAAAAGCTTCATTAGAACCAAAATGAGGCCCAAAATTGACTCGTTTAAAAGTGGTACCAAGAGGCGGTAAAAGGATGTCAAATTGGTTGTATATGATGTTAACATGTTCATTTTACCAATATATGGTGAAAACTGACTGTTGTAGTGTGCAACATCACTCTAATATGGTGTAACTGACTAACAAGGTTGATTAGAGCCAAAATTGACTCGTATAAAAGTGGTACCAAGAGGTGGTAAAAGGATATAAAATTAGATGTGTATGATGTTAACATGTAAATTTTAACAATATATGGAGGCGAGTTACTCTTACTAGGGTGCAAAATGACTCTAATATGGTGAAAAGTGACTTACATGGTTTATTAGGGCCAAAACGTGGACATGAATTTACTTGTATAAAAGTGGTACAGGAGAGGTAGATGGATATAAAATTAGATGTATATGATATTAACATGTTACTTGTACCAATATATAGTGGCAAGTGACTCTTATTTGGTGCAAAATCACTCTAATATGGTACATAAAGACTTGAAAGTTTGATTAGAGCCAAAATTTGACCCAAAATTGACTCGTATAAATGTGGTACCAAGAGGTGGTAAAAGGATGTCAAATTAGATATATATGATGTTATCAAGTTAATTATACCAATATATGGTGGCATGTGACTCTTATATGGTGCAAAATTAATCTAATATGGCGTAAAGTGACTTCCAAGGTTATTTAAAGCCAAAATGTGGCCGAATATTAACTCGTATAAATTTGGTACCAAGGGGAGGTTAAAAGATGGTAAATTGAATGTATATGATGTTATCATATCAATTGTACAAGTATATGGTGGAAGTCGACTCTTATAGGGTGCAAAATTACTCTAATATGGTGTAAAGTGACTTACAAGGTTGATTAGAGCCAAAATGTGGCCTAAAAATGACTCGTATAAAAATGGTACCAAGAGGTGGTAAAAGGATGTCAAATTAGATATATATTGTGTTATCATGTTAATTGTACCAATATATAGTGAAGTGACCCTTATTAATTGCAAAGTTATTCTAATATGGCTGGAAGTCACTTACATGGTTGATTAGAGCCAAAATGTGGCCCAAAATTGACTTGTATAAAAGTGGTACCAAGAGGTGGTTAAAAGATGTCAAATTGAATTTATATGATGTTAACATGTCAATTGTACCAATATATGGTGTCAAGTAACTCTAATAGGGTGCAAAGTGACTCTAATATGGTGAAAAATGACTTACATTATGACCCAACATTGACCCGTATAAAACTGGTACCAGGTGGTGGTTAAAGGATGTCAAATTGCATTTATATGATGTTAACATGTCAATTGTACAAGTTGATGGTGACAAGGGACTCTTATATGGTGCAAAATCACTCTAATATGGTGTAAAGTGACTTACAAGGTTAATTTGTGCTAAAATATGGGCCTAAATTGACTCGTATAAAAATGGTACCAAGAGGCGGTGAAAGGATGTCAAATTGGATGTATATGATGTTAATATGTCAATTGTACCAATGTATGGTTGAAAGGGACTCTTAATGGGTGCAAAGTGACTCGAATATGGAGAAAAGTGACCTACATGGTTGATTAAAGCCAATTTGTCGGACAAAATTGACTCGTATTAAAGTGGTACAAAGAGGTGGTAGAAGGATGTGAAATTGGATGTATATGTTGTTAACATGTTAATTGTACCAATATATGGTGGCATGTGACTATTATAGGGGGCAAAATCACTCTAATATGTTGTAAACTGACTTAAAAGCTTGATTAGAACCAAAATGAGGCCCAAAATTGACTCATTTAAAAGTGGTACCAAGAGGTGGTAAAAGGATGTCAAATTGGTTGTATATGATGTTAACATGTTAATTTTACCAATATATGGTGGAAACAGACTATTGTAGTGTGCAACATCACTCTAATATGGTGTAACTGACTATTATAGGGTGTAAAATCACTCTAATATGAGGTGGTAAAAGGATATAAAATTAGATATATATGATGTTTACATGTTAATTTTAATAATATATGGAGGCAAGTTACTCTTATTAGGGTGAAAAATGACTCTAATATGGTGAAAAGTGACTTACAAGGTTTATTCGGTCCAAAACGTGGGCATAAATTTATTTGTATGAATGTGGTACCAAGAGGCGGTAGAAGGATATCAAGTTATATGTATATGATATTAACATGTTACTTTTACCAATATATAGTGGCAAGTGACTCTTATAGGGTGCAAAATCACTCTAATATGTTGTAAAGTGACTTAAAAGCTTGATTAGAGCCAAAATGTGGCCCAAAATTGACTTGTATAAAAGAGGTACAAAGAGGCGGTAAAAGGATGTCAAATTCGATGTATATGATGTTAACATGTTAATTGTACCAATATATGGTGGCAAGTGACTGTTGTAGTGTGAAAAATCACTCTAATATGGTGTAAAGTGACTTCCAAGGTTTATTAGAGCCAAAATGTGGCCCGAAATTGACTCGTATAAAAGAGGTACCAAGAGGTGGTAAAAGAATATCAAATTAGATGTATATGATGTTAACATGTTAGTTGTACCAATATATGGTGGCATGTGACTCTTATTGGGTGCAAAATCACTCTAATATGTTGTAAAGTGATTTAAAAGCTTGATTAGAACCAAAATGAGGCCCAAAATTGACTCGTATAATAGTGGTACCAAAAGGCGGTAAAAGGATGTCAAATAGGCTGTATATGATGTTAACAAGTTAATTTTACCAATATATGGTGTCAAGTGATTGTTGTAGGGTGCAACATCACTCTAATATGGTGTAACAATCTAACAATATTGATTATAGCCAAAATGTGACCCAAAATTGACTCGTATAAAAGTGGCACCAAGAGGTGGTAAAATGATATAAAATTAAATGTATATGATGTTAACATGTTAATTTTAACAATATATGGAGGCAAGTTACTCTTATTAGGGTGCAAAATGACTCTAATATGGTGAAAAGTGACTTACAAGGTTTATTCGGTCCAAAACGTGGGCATAAATTTACTTGTATGAATGTGGTACCAAGAGGCGGTAGAAGGATGTCAAGTTAGATGTATATGATATTAACATGTTACTTTTACCAATATATGGTGGCAAGTGACTCTTGTAGGGTGCAAAATCACTCTAATATGTTGTAAAGTGACTTAAAAGCTTGATTAGAGCCAAAATGTGGCCCAAAATTGACTTGTATAAAAGAGGTGCCAAGAGGCGGTAAAAGGATGTCAAATTGGATGTATATGATGTTAACATGTTAATTGTACCAATATATGGTGGCAAGTGACTGTTATAGTGTGAAAAATCACTCTAATATGGTGTAAAGTGACTTCCAAGGTTTATTAGAGCCAAAATGTGGCCGGAAATTGACTCATATAAAAGAGGTACCAAGAGGTGGTAATAGAATATCAAATTAGATGTATATGATGTTAACATGTTAGTTGTACCAATATATGGTGGCATGTTACTCTTATTGGGTGCAAAATCAATCTAATATGTTGTAAAGTGATTTAAAAGCTTGATGAGAACCAAAATGAGGCCCAAAATTGACTCGTATAATAGTGGTACCAAGAGGCGGTAAAAGGATGTCAAATAGGCTATATATGATGTTAACATGTTAATTTTAGCAATATATGGTGGCAAATGATTGTTGTACGGTGCAACATCACTCTAATATGGTGTAACTATCTAACAATATTGATTATAGCCAAAATGTGACCCAAAATTAACTCGTATAAAAGTGGCATCAAGAGGTGGTAAAAGGATATAAAATTAAATGTATATGATGTTAACATGTTAATTTTAACAATATATGGAGGCAAGTTACTCTTATTAGGGTGCAAAATGACTCTAATATGGTGAAAAGTGACTTACATGGTTTATTCGGTCCAAAATGTGGGCATAAATTTACTTATATGAAAGTGGTACCAAGAGGCGGTAGAAGGATGTGAAATTAGATGTATATGATATTAACATGTTACTTTTACCAATATATAGTGGCAAGTGACTCATATAGGGTGCAAAATCACTATAATATGGTGAAAAGTGACTTAAAAGGTTGATTAGAGCCAAAATGTGACCCAACATTGACTCATATAAAAGTGGTACCAAGAGGTGGTAAAAGGATGTCAAATTAGATGTATATGATGTCATCATGATAATTGTACCAATATATGGTGGAAAATGACTCTTATAGGGTGCAAAATTACTCTAAGATGGTGTAAAGAGGCTTAAAAGGTTGATTAGAGCCAAAATTTAAACCAAAATTGACTCGTATAAAAGTGGTACCAAGAGGTGGTAAAAGGATGTCAAATTAGATGTATATGATGTTATCAAGTTAATTGTACCAGTATATGGTGGAAAGTGATTCTTATAAGGTGCAAAATTACTCAAATATGGTGTAAAGTCACTTACAAGGTTAATTAGAGCCAAATGTGACCCAAAATTAACTTGTATAAATGTGGTACCAAGAGGTGGTTAAAAGATGTCAAATTGAATATATATGATGTTATCATGTCAATTGTACCAGAATATAGTGGAAGGCGACACTTATAGGGTGCAAAATCACTCTAATATGGTGTAAAGTGACTTACAATGTTGATTAGAGCAAAAATATGGCCGAAAAATGACTCGAATAAAAGTGGTACCAAGAGGTGGTAAAAGGATGTCAAATTGGATGTATATTATGTTATCACGTTAATTGTACCAATATATAGTGCAAGTGACCCTTATTGATTGCAAATTTATTCTAATATGGATGGAAGTCACTTACATGGTTGATTAGAGCCAAAATATGGCCTAAAATTGACTTGTATAAATGTGGTACAAAGACGTGGTTAAAAGATGTCAAATTGAATTTATATGGTGCTAACATGTCAATTGTACCAATATATGGTGTCAAGTGACTCTAATAGGGTGCAAAGTGACTCTAATATGGTGAAAAGTGACTTACATTATGGCCCAACATTGACCCGTATAAAAGTGTTACCAATTGGTGGTTAAAGGATGTCAAATTGCATTTATATGATGTTAACATGTCAATTGTACAATTTGATGGTGCAAGGGAATCTTATATGGTGCAAAATCACTCTAATATGGTGTAAATTGACTTACAAGGTTGATTTCTGCTAAAATGTGGCCCAAAATTGACTCGTATAAAAATGGTACCAAAAGGCGGTGAAAGGATGTTAAATTGGATGTATATGATGTTAATATGTCAATTATACCAATATATGGTTGAAAGGGACTCTTAAAGGGTGCAAAGTGACTCTAATATGGAGAAAAGTGACCTGCATGGTTGATTAAAGCCAATATGTGGGAAAAATTGACTCGTATGAAAGTGGTACAAAGAGGTGGTAGATGGATGGCAAATTGGATGTATCTGATGTTAACATGTTAATTGTACCAATATATGGTGGCATGTGACTCTTATAGGGTGCAAAATCACTGAAATATATTGTAAAGTGACTTAAAAGCTTGATTAGAGCCAAAACATTGCCCAAAATTGACTTGTATTAAAATGGTACCAAGAGGTGGTTAAATGATATCAAATTGCATGTATATGATGTTCACATGTGAATTGTACAATTTCATGGTGTCAAGTGACTCTTATATGGTGCAAAATCATTCTAATATGGTGTAAAGTGACTTACAAGGTTGATTTGAGCCAAAATGTGGCCCAAAATTGACTCGTATAAAAGTTGTAAAAAGAGGAGGTAAAACGATGTCATATTGGATTGATATGATGTTAATATGTCAATTGAACCAATATATGGTGGAAAGTGACTTTTAAAGGGTGCAAAGTGACTCTAATATGGGGAAAAGTGACTTACAAGGTTGATTACAGCCAAAATGTGGGAAAAATAGACTCGTATGTAAGTGGTACAAAGAGGTGGTAAATGACTCTTATTAGGGTGCAAAATGACTCTAATATGGTGAAAAGTGACTGACATGGTTTATTAGGGCCAAAATGTGGGTATAAATTTACTTGTATAAAAGTGGTACCAGGAGAGGTAGAAGGATGTAAAATTAGATGTATATGATTTTAACATGTTACTTTTACCAATATATAGTGGCAATGACTCTTATAGGGTGCAAAATCACTCTACGATGGTGTAAAGAGGCTTAAAAGGTTGATTAGAGCCAAAATTTGGCCCAAAATTGACTCGTATAAAAGTGGTACCAAGAGGTGGTAAAAGGATGTCAAATTAGATGTATATGATGTTATCAAGTTAATTGTACCAATATATGGCGGAAAGTGACTTACAAGGTTAATTAGAGCCAAATGTGGCCCAAAATTAACTTGTATAAATGTGGTACCAAGTGGTGGTCAAAAGATGTCAAATTGAATAAATGTGATGTTATCATGTCAATTATACCGGAATATGGTGGAAGGTGACTCTTATAGGGTGCAAAATCACTCTAATATGGTGTAAAGTAACTTACAATGTTGATTAGAGCCAAAATATTGCCTAAAAAATGACTCGTATGAAAGTGGTACCAAGATGTGGTAAAAGGATTTCAAATTGCATATATATTATGTTATCATGTTAATTGTACCAATATATAGTGCAAGTGACCCTTATTGATTGGAAAGTTATTCTAATATGGATGGAAGTCACTTACATGGTTGATTAGAGCCAAAATGTGGCACAAAATTGACTTGGATAAAAGTGGTACCAAGATGTGCTTAAAAGATGTCAAGTTGAATTTATATGATGTAAACATGTCAATTGTACCAATATATGGTGTCAAGTAACTCCAATAAGGTGCAAAATGTCTCTAATATGGTAAAAAGTGAGTTACATTATGGCCCAACATTGACCCGTATAAAAGTGGTACCAAGTGGTGGTTAAAGGATGTCAAATTGCATTTATATGATGTTAACATGTCAATTGTAAAATTTGATGGTGGCAAGGGACTCTTATATGGTGCAAAATCACTCTAATATGGTGTAAAATGACTTCCAAGGTTGATTTATTCTAAAATGTGGCCCAAAATTGACTCGTATAAAAATGGTACCAAGAGGTGGTGAAAGAATGTCAAATTGGATGTATATGATATTAATATGTCAATTGTACCAATATATGGTTGAAAGGGACTCTTAAAGGGTGCAAAGTGACTCTAATATGGAGAAAAGTGACCTACATGGTTGATTAAAGCCAATATGTGGGACAAAATTGATTCGTATGAAAGTGGTACAAAGAGGTGGTAGAAGGATGTCAAATTGGATGTATATGATGTTAACATGTTAATTGTACCAATATATGGTGGCATGTGACTCTTATAGGGTGCAAAATCACTCTAATATGTTGTAAAGTGACTTAAAAGCTTCATTAGAACCAAAATGAGGCCCAAAATTGACTCGTTTAAAAGTGGTACCAAGAGGCGGTAAAAGGATGTCAAATTGGTTGTATATGATGTTAACATGTTCATTTTACCAATATATGGTGAAAACTGACTGTTGTAGTGTGCAACATCACTCTAATATGGTGTAACTGACTAACAAGGTTGATTAGAGCCAAAATTGACTCGTATAAAAGTGGTACCAAGAGGTGGTAAAAGGATATAAAATTAGATGTGTATGATGTTAACATGTAAATTTTAACAATATATGGAGGCGAGTTACTCTTACTAGGGTGCAAAATGACTCTAATATGGTGAAAAGTGACTTACATGGTTTATTAGGGCCAAAACGTGGACATGAATTTACTTGTATAAAAGTGGTACAGGAGAGGTAGATGAATATAAAATTAGATGTATATGATATTAACATGTTACTTGTACCAATATATAGTGGCAAGTGACTCTTATATGGTGCAAAATCACTCTAATATGGTACAGAAAGACTTGAAAGTTTGATTAGAGCCAAAATTTGACCCAAAATTGACTCATATAAATGTGGTACCAAGAGGTGGTAAAAGGATGTCAAATTAGATATATATGATGTTATCAAGTTAATTATACCAATATATGGTGGCAAGTGACTCTTATATGGTGCAAAATTAATCTAATATGGCGTAAAGTGACTTCCAAGGTTATTTAAAGCCAAAATATGGCCGAATATTAACTCGTATAAATTTGGTACCAAGGGGAGGTTAAAAGATGGTAAATTGAATGTATATGATGTTATCATATCAATTGTACAAGTATATGGTGGAAGTCGACTCTTATAGGGTGCAAAATTACTCTAATATGGTGTAAAGTGACTTACAAGGTTGATTAGAGCCAAAATGTGGCCTAAAAATGACTCGTATAAAAATGGTACCAAGAGGTGGTAAAAGGATGTCAAATTAGATATATATTGTGTTATCATGTTAATTGTACCAATATATAGTGAAGTGACCCTTATTAATTGCAAAGTTATTCTAATATGGCTGGAAGTCACTTACATGGTTGATAAAAGCCAAAATGTGGCCCAAAATTGACTTGTATAAAAGTGGTACCAAGAGGTGGTTAAAAGATGTCAAATTGAATTTATATGATGTTAACATGTCAATTGTACCAATATATGGTGTCAAGTAACTCTAATAGGGTGCAAAGTGACTCTAATATGGTGAAAAATGACTTACATTATGACCCAACATTGACCCGTATAAAACTGGTACCAAGTGGTGGTTAAAGGATGTCAAATTGCATTTATATGATGTTAACATGTCAATTGTACAAGTTGATGGTGACAAGGGACTCTTATATGGTGCAAAATCACTCTAATATGGTGTAAAGTGACTTACAAGGTTAATTTGTGCTAAAATATGGGCCTAAATTGACTCGTATAAAAATGGTACCAAGAGGCGGTGAAAGGATGTCAAATTGGATGTATATGATGTTAATATGTCAATTGTACCAATGTATGGTTGAAAGGGACTCTTAATGGGTGCAAAGTGACTCGAATATGGAGAAAAGTGACCTACATGGTTGATTAAAGCCAATTTGTCGGACAAAATTGACTCATATTAAAGTGGTACAAAGAGGTGGTAGAAGGATGTCAAATTGGATGTATATGTTGTTAACATGTTAATTGTACCAATATATGGTGGCATGTGACTATTATAGGGGGCAAAATCACTCTAATATGTTGTAAACTGACTTAAAAGCTTGATTAGAACCAAAATGAGGCCCAAAATTGACTCATTTAAAAGTGGTACCAAGAGGCGGTAAAAGGATGTCAAATTGGTTGTATATGATGTTAACATGTTAATTTTACAAATATATGGTGGAAACAGACTGTTGTAGTGTGCAACATCACTCTAATATGGTGTAACTGACTATTATAGGGTGTAAAATCACTCTAATATGAGGTGGTAAAAGGATATAAAATTAGATATATATGATGTTTACATGTTAATTTTAATAATATATGGAGGCAAGTTACTCTTATTAGGGTGAAAAATGACTCTAATATGGTGAAAAGTGACTTACAAGGTTTATTCGGTCCAAAACGTGGGCATAAATTTATTTGTATGAATGTGGTACCAAGAGGCGGTAGAAGGATATCAAGTTATATGTATATGATATTAACATGTTACTTTTACCAATATATAGTGGCAAGTGACTCTTATAGGGTGCAAAATCACTCTAATATGTTGTAAAGTGACTTAAAAGCTTGATTAGAGCCAAAATGTGGCCCAAAATTGACTTGTATAAAAGAGGTACAAAGAGGCGGTAAAAGGATGTCAAATTCGATGTATATGATGTTAACATGTTAATTGTACCAATATATGGCGGCAAGTGACTGTTGTAGTGTGAAAAATCACTCTAATATGGTGTAAAGTGACTTCCAAGGTTTATTAGAGCCAAAATGTGGCCCGAAATTGACTCGTATAAAAGAGGTACCAAGAGGTGGTAAAAGAATATCAAATTAGATGTATATGATGTTAACATGTTAGTTGTACCAATATATGGTGGCATGTGACTCTTATTGGGTGCAAAATCACTCTAATATGTTGTAAAGTGATTTAAAAGCTTGATTAGAACCAAAATGAGGCCCAAAATTGACTCGTATAATAGTGGTACCAAGAGGCGGTAAAAGGATGTCAAATAGGCTGTATATGATGTTAACAAGTTAATTTTACCAATATATGGTGTCAAGTGATTGTTGTAGGGTGCAACATCACTCTAATATGGTGTAACAATCTAACAATATTGATTATAGCCAAAATGTGACCCAAAATTGACTCGTATAAAAATGGCACCAAGAGGTGGTAAAATGATATAAAATTAAATGTATATGATGTTAACATGTTAATTTTAACAATATATGGAGGCAAGTTACTCTTATTAGGGTGCAAAATGACTCTAATATGGTGAAAAGTGACTTACAAGGTTTATTCGGTCCAAAACGTGGGCATAAATTTACTTGTATGAATGTGGTACCAAGAGGCGGTAGAAGGATGTCAAGTTAGATGTATATGATATTAACATGTTACTTTTACCAATATATGGTGGCAAGTGACTCTTGTAGGGTGCAAAATCACTCTAATATGTTGTAAAGTGACTTAAAAGCTTGATTAGAGCCAAAATGTGGCCCAAAATTGACTTGTATAAAAGAGGTGCCAAGAGGCGGTAAAAGGATGTCAAATTGGATGTATATGATGTTAACATGTTAATTGTACCAATATATGGTGGCAAGTGACTGTTGTAGTGTGAAAAATCACTCTAATATGGTGTAAAGTGACTTCCAAGGTTTATTAGAGCCAAAATGTGGCCGGAAATTGACTCATATAAAAGAGGTACCAAGAGGTGGTAATAGAATATCAAATTAGATGTATATGATGTTAACATGTTAGTTGTACCAATATATGGTGGCATGTTACTCTTATTGGGTGCAAAATCAATCTAATATGTTGTAAAGTGATTTAAAAGCTTGATTAGAACCAAAATGAGGCCCAAAATTGACTCTTATAATAGTGGTACCAAGAGGCGGTAAAAGGATGTCAAATAGGCTATATATGATGTTAACATGTTAATTTTAGCAATATATGGTGGCAAATGATTGTTGTACGGTGCAACATCACTCTAATATGGTGTAACTATCTAACAATATTGATTATAGCCAAAATGTGACCCAAAATTAACTCGTATAAAAGTGGCATCAAGAGGTGGTAAAAGGATATAAAATTAAATGTATATGATGTTAACATGTTAATTTTAACAATATATGGAGGCAAGTTACTCTTATTAGGGTGCAAAATGACTCTAATATGGTGAAAAGTGACTTACATGGTTTATTCGGTCCAAAATGTGGGCATAAATTTACTTATATGAAAGTGGTACCAAGAGGCGGTAGAAGGATGTGAAATTAGATGTATATGATATTAACATGTTACTTTTACCAATATATAGTGGCAAGTGACTCATATAGGGTGCAAAATCACTATAATATGGTGAAAAGTGACTTAAAAGGTTGATTAGAGCCAAAATGTGACCCAACATTGACTCATATAAAAGTGGTACCAAGAGGTGGTAAAAGGATGTCAAATTAGATGTATATGATGTCATCATGATAATTGTACCAATATATGGTGGAAAATGACTCTTATAGGGTGCAAAATTACTCTAATATGGTGTAAAGTGATTTACAAGGTTAATAAAAGCCAAAATATGGCCCAATATATGGTTAAAAGATTTCAAATTGAATGTATATGATTTTAACATGTCGATTGTACCAATATATGGTTGAAGGTGACTCTTATAGGGTTCAAAATTACTCTAATATGGTGTAATTTGACTCGTATAAAAGTGGTACCAAGAGGTGGTAAAAGGATGTCAAATTGGATGTATATTATGTTATCATGTTAATTGTACCATTATATAGTGCAAGTGACTCTTATAGATTGCAAATTATTCTAATATGGCAGGAGTCATTTACATGGTTGATTAGAGCCAAAATGTGGCCCAAAATTGAGTTTTATAAAAGTGGTACCAAGAGGTGGTTAAAAGATGTCAAGTTGAATGTATATGATGTTAAAATGTCAATTGTACGAATATATGGTGGCAAGTAACTCTTATTGGGTGCAAAATCACTCTAATATGTTGTAAAGTGACTTAAAAGCTTGATTATAGCGAAAATGTGGCCCAAAATTTACTCGTATTAAAGTAGTACCAAGAGGTGGTTAAACGATGTCAAATTACATGTATATGATGTTCACATGTGAATTGTACAATTTAATGGTGGAATGTGACTCTTATATAGTGTAAAATCACTCGAATATGGTGTAAAGTGACTTACAAGGTTGATTTGAGCCAAAATTTGGCTCAAAATTGACTCGTATAAAAGTGGTACCAAGAGGCGGTAAAACGATGTCACGTATGATTGATATGATGTTAATATGTCAATTGTACCAATATATGGTGGAAAGTGACTTTTAAACGGTGTAAAGTGACTCTAATATGGTAAAAAGTGATCTACATGGTTGATTAGAGCCAAAATGTGGGACAAAATAGACTCGTATGAAAGTGGTAGCAAGAGGAGGTAAAACGATGTCATATTGGATTGATATGATGTTAATATGTAAATTGTACCAATATAAAGTGTAAAGTGACTCTTAAAGGGTGCAAAGTGACTCTAATATGGTGAAAAGTGACTTACATGGTTGATTACAGCTAAAATGTGGGACAAAATAGACTCGTATGAAAGTGGTACAAAGAGGTGGTAAAAGGATGTGAAATTGGATGTATATAATGTTAACACGGTAATTGTACCAATATATGGTGGCATATGATTCTTATAGGGTGCAAAATTACTCTAATATGTTGTAAAGTGACTTAAAAGATTGATTAGAGCCAAAATGTGGCCCAAAATTGACTCCTATAAAAGTGGTACCAAGAGGCGGTAAATTTGATGTCAAATTGGATGTATATGATGTTAACATGTTAATTGTACCAATATATGGTGGTAAGTGACTGTTGTAGTGTGCAAAATCACTCTAATATGGTGTAAAGTGACTTGCAAGGTTGATTAGAGCCAAAATGTGGAGCAAAATTGACTCGTATAAAGTGGTACCATGAGGTGGTAAAAGGATATAAAATTAGATGTATATGATGTAAAGATGTTAATTTTAACAATATATGGAGGCAAGTTACTCTTATTAGGGTGCAAAATGACTCTAATATGGTGAAAAGTGACTTACATGGTTTATTAGGGCCAAAACGTGGGCATAAATTTACTTGTATAAAAGTGGAACCAGGAGAGGTAGAAGGATGTAAAATTCGATATATATGATATTAACATGTTAATTTTACCAATATATAGTGGAAAGTGACTCTTAGAGGGTGCAAAATTACTCTAAGATGGTGTAAAGAGGCTTAAAAGGTTGATTAGAGCCAAAATTTGAACCAAAATTGACTCGTATAAAAGTGGTACCAAGAGGTGGTAAAAGGATGTCAAATTAGATGTATATGATGTTATCAAGTTAATTGTACCAGTATATGGTGGAAAGTGATTCTTATAAGGTGCAAAATTACTCAAATATGGTGTAAAGTCACTTACAAGGTTAATTAGAGCCAAATGTGACCCAAAATTAACTCGTATAAATGTGGTACCAAGAGGTGGTTAAAAGATGTCAAATTGAATATATATGATGTTATCATGTCAATTGTACCAGAATATGGTGGAAGGCGACACTTATAGGGTGCAAAATCACTCTAATATGGTGTAAAGTGACTTACAATGTTGATTAGAGCCAAAATATGGCCGAAAAATGACTCGAATAAAAGTGGTACCAAGAGGTGGTAAAAGGATGTCAAATTGGATGTATATTATGTTATCACGTTAATTGTACCAGTATATAGTGCAAGTGACCCTTATTGATTGCAAATTTATTCTAATATGGATGGAAGTCACTTACATGGTTGATTAGAGCCAAAATATGGCCTAAAATTGACTTGTATAAATGTGGTACGAAGACGTGGTTAAAAGATGTCAAATTGAATTTATATGGTGTTAACATGTCAATTGTACCAATATATGGTGTCAAGTAACTCTAATAGGGTGCAAAGTGACTCTAATATGGTGAAAAGTGACTTACATTATGGCCCAACATTGACCCGTATAAAAGTGTTACCAATTGGTGGTTAAAGGATGTCAAATTGCATTTATATGATGTTAACATGTCAATTGTACAATTTGATGGTGCAAGGGACTCTTATATGGTGCAAAATCACTCTAATATGGTGTAAATTGACTTACAAGGTTGATTTCTGCTAAAATGTGGCCCAAAATTGACTCGTATAAAAATGGTACCAAAAGGCGGTGAAAGGATGTTAAATTGGATGTATATGATGTTAATATGTCAATTATACCAATATATGGTTGAAAGGGACTCTTAAAGGGTGCAAAGTGACTCTAATATGGAGAAAAGTGACCTGCATGGTTGATTAAAGCCAATATGTGGGAAAAATTGACTCGTATGAAAGTTGTACAAAGAGGTGGTAGATGGATGTCAAATTGGATGTATATGATGTTAACATGTTAATTGTACCAATATATGGTGGCATGTGACTCTTATAGGGTGCAAAATCACTCAAATATGTTGTAAAGTGACTTAAAAGCTTGATTAGAGCCAAAACATGGCCCAAAATTGACTCGTATTAAAATGGTACCAAGAGGTGGTTAAATGATATCAAATTGCATGTATATGATGTTCACATGTGAATTGTACAATTTCATGGTGTCAAGTGACTCTTATATGGTGCAAAATCATTCTAATATGGTGTAAAGTGACTTACAAGGTTGATTTGAGCCAAAATGTGGCCCAAAATTGACTCGTATAAAAGTTGTAAAAAGAGGAGGTAAAACGATGTCATATTGGATTGATATGATGTTAATATGTCAATTGAACCAATATATGGTGGAAAGTGACTTTTAAAGGGTGCAAAGTGACTCTAATATGGTGAAAAGTGACTTACAAGGTTGATTACAGCCAAAATATGGGAAAAATAGACTCGTATGTAAGTGGTACAAAGAGGTGGTAAAAGGATGTCAAATTGGATGTATATGATGTTAATATTTTAATTGTACCAATACATGGTGGCAAGTGACTCTTGTAGGGTGCAAAATCACTTTAATATGTTGTAAAGTGACTTAAAAGATTGAATAGAGCCAAAATGTGGCCCAAAATTGACTCGTATAAAAGTGGTACCAAGAGGCGGTAAAAGGATGTCAAATTGGATGTATATGATGTTAACATTTTAATTGTACCAATATATGATAGCAAATGACTGTTGTAGTGTGTAAAAATACTCTAATATGGTGTAAAGTGACTTCAAAGGTTGATTAGAGCCAAAATATGGCCCAAAATTGACTCGTATAAAAGAGGTACCAAGAGGTGGTAAAAGGATTTCAAATTAGATGTAGATGATGTTAATATGTTAATTGTAACAATATATTGAGGCAAGTTACTCTTACTAGCGTGCAAAATGACTCTAATATGGTGAAAAGTGACTGACATGGTTTATTAGGGCCAAAATGTGGGCATAAATTTACTTGTATAAAAGTGGTACCAGGAGAGGTAGAAGGATGTAAAATTAGATGTATATGATATTAACATGTTACTTTTACCAATATATAGTGGCAATGACTCTTATAGGGTGCAAAATCACTCTACGATGGTGTAAAGAGGCTTAAAAGGTTGATTAGAGCCAAAATTTGGCCCAAAATTGACTCGTATAAAAGTGGTACCAAGAGGTGGTAAAACGATGTCAAATTATATGTATATGATGTTATCAAGTTAATTGTACCAATATATGGTGGAAAGTAATTCTTATATGGTGCAAAATTACTCTAATATGGTGTAAAGTGACTTAAAAGCTTGATTAGAGCCAAAACATGGCCCAAAATTGACTCGTATTAAAATGGTACCAAGAGGTGGTTAAATGATATCAAATTGCATGTATATGATGTTCACATGTGAATTGTACAATTTCATGGTGTCAAGTGACTCTTATATGGTGCAAAATCATTCTAATATGGTGTAAAGTGACTTACAAGGTTGATTTGAGCCAAAATGTGGCCCAAAATTGACTCGTATAAAAGTTGTAAAAAGAGGAGGTAAAATGATGTCATATTGGATTGATATGATGTTAATATGTCAATTGTACCAATATATGGTGGAAAGTGACTTTTAAAGGGTGCAAAGTGACTCTAATACAGTGAAAAGTGACTTACATGGTTGATTACAGCCAAAATGTGGGAAAAATAGACTCGTATGTAAGTGGTACAAAGAGGTGGTAAAAGGATGTCAAATTGGATGTATATGATGTTAATATTTTAATTGTACCAATCCATGGTGGCAAGTGACTCTTGTAGGGTGCAAAATCACTTTAATATGTTGTAAAGTGACTTAAAAGATTGATTAGAGCCGAAATGTGGCCCAAAATTGACTCGTATAAAAGTGGTACCAAGAGGCGGTAAAAGGATGTCAAATTGGATGTATATGATGTTAACATGTTAATTGTACCAATATATGATGGCAAGTGACTGTTGTAGTGTGCAAAAACACTCTAATATGGTGTAAAGTGACTTCAAAGGTTGATTAGAGCCAAAATATGGTCCAAAATTGACTCGTATAAAAGAGGTACCAAGAGGTGGTAAAAGGATATCAAATTAGATGTAGATGATGTTAATATGTTAATTGTAACAATATATTGAGGCAAGTTACTCTTACTAGCGTGCAAAATGACTCTAATATGGTGAAAAGTGACTGACATGGTTTATTAGGGCCAAAACGTGGGCATAAATTTACTGGTATAAAAGTGGTACCAGGAGAGGTAGAAGGATGTAAAATTAGATGTATATGATATTAACATGTTACTTTTACCAATATATAGTGGCAAGTGACTCTTATAGGGTGCAAAATCACTCTACGATGGTGTAAAGAGGCTTAAAAGGTTGATTAGAGCCAAAATTTGGCCCAAAATTGACTCGTATAAAAGTGGTACCAAGAGGTGGTAAAAGGATGTCAAATTAGATGTATATGATGTTATCAAGTTAATTGTACCAATATATGGTGGAAAGTGATTCTTATATGGGGCAAAATTACTCTAATGTGGTGTAAAGTGACTTACAAGGTTAATTAGAGACAAATGTGGCCCAAAATTAACTCGTATAAATGTGGTACCAAGAGGTGGTGAAAAGATGTCAAATTGAATATATGTGATGTTATCATGTCAATTGTACCGGAATATAGTGGAAGGCGACTCTTATAGGGTACAAAATCACTCTAATATGGTGTAAAGTGACTTACAATGTTGATTAGAGCCAAAATATGGCCTAAAAATGACTCGTATAAAAGTGGTAACAAGAGGTGGTAAAAGGATGTCAAATTGGATGTATATTATGTTATCATTTTAATTGTACCAATGTATAGTGCAAGTGACCTTTATTGATTGCAATGTTATTCTAATATGGATGGAAGTCACTTACATGGTTAATTAGAGCCAATATGTGGCCCAAAATTGACTTGTATAAAAGTGGTTCCAAGACGTGTTTAAAAGATGTCAAATTGAATTTATATGATGTTAACATGTCAATTGTACCAATATATGGTGTCAAGTAACTCTAATAGGGTGCAAAGTAACTCTAATATGGTGAAAAGTAATTTACATTATGGCCCAACATTGACCCGTATAAAAGTGGTACCAAGTGGTGGTTAAAGGATGTCAAATTGCATTTATATGACATTAACATGTCAATTTTACAATTTGATGGTGGCAAGGGACTCTTATATGGTGTAAAATCACTCTAATATGGTGTAAAGTGACTTACAAGGTTGATTTGTGCTAAAATGTTGCCCGAAATTGACTCATATAAAAATAGTACCAAGAGGCGGTGAAAGGATGTCAAATTAGATGTATATTATGTTAATAGGTCAATTGTACCAATATATGGTTGAAAGGGACTCTTAAAGGGTGCAAAGTGACTCTAATAAGGAGAAAAGTAACCTACAGGGTTGATTAAAGCCAATACGTGGGACAAAATTGACTCGTATGAAAGTGGTACAAAGAGGTGGTAGAATAATGTCAAATTGGATGTATATGATGTTAACATGTTAATTGTACCAGTGTATGGTGGCATGTGATTCTTATAGGGTGCAAAATCACTCTAATATGTTGTAAAGTGACTTAAAAGCTTGATTAGAACCAAAATGAGGCCCAAAATCGACTTGTTTAAAAGTGGTACCAAGAGGCGGTAAAAGGATGTCAAATTGGTTGTATATGATGTTAACATGTTAATTTTACCAATATATGGTGGAAACTGACTGTTGTAGTGTGCAACATCACTCTAATATGGTGTAACTGACTAACAAGGTTAATTAGAGCCAAATTTGACTCGTATAAAAGTGGTACCATGAGGTGGTAAAAGGATATAAAATTAGATGCATATGATGTTAACATGTTAATTTTAACAATATATGGAGGCAAGTTACTCTTATTAGGGTTCAAAATGACCCTAATATGGTGAAAAGTGACTTACATGGTTTATTCGGTCCAAAATGTGGGCATAAATTTACTTGTATGAATGTGGTACAAAGAGGCGGTAGAAGGATGTCAAATTAGATGTATATGATATTAACATGTTACTTTTACCAATATATACTGGCAAATGACTCTTATGGGTGTAAAATCACTCTAATATGTTGTAAAGTGACTTAAAAACTTGATTAGAGCCAAAATGTGGCCCAAAATTGACTCGTATAAAAGAGGTACCAAGAGGCGGTAAAAGGATGTCAAGTTGGATGTATATTATGTTAACATGTTAATTGTACCAGTATAAGGTGGCAAGTGACTGTTGTAAAGTGAAAAATCACTTTAATATGGTGTAAAGTGACTTCCAAGGTTGATTAGAGCCAAAATGTGGCTCGAAATTGACTCGTATAAATGAGGTACCAAGAGGTGGTAAAATGATATCAAATTAGATGTAGATGATGTTAATATGTTAATTGTAATAATATATGAAGGCAAGTTACTCTTATTAGGGTGCAAAATGACTCTAATATGGTGAAAAATGACTTACATGGTTTATAATATATGGTGGCAGGTGACTGTTGTAGTGTGCAAAATCACTCTAATATGGTGTAAACTGACTAATAAGGTTGATTTGAGCCAAATTGTGGCCCAAAACTGACTCGTATAAAAGTGGTACCAAGAGGCGGTAAAAGAATGTCTAATTGGATGTATATGATGTTAATATGTCAATTGTACCAATATATAGTGGAAAGTGACTCTTAAAGGGTACAAAATGACTCTAAGATGGTGAAAAGTGACCTACATGGTTGATTAGAGCCAAAATGTGGAACAAAATAGACTCGTATGAAAGTGGTACCAAGTGGTGGTTAAAGGATGTCAAATTGCATTTATATGATGTTAACATGTCAATTGTACAATTTGATGTTGGAAAGTGACTCTTATATGGTGCAAAATCACTCTAATATGGTGTAAAGTGACTTACAAGGTTGATTTGAGCCTAAATATGGCCCAAAATTGACTCGTATAAAAGTGGTACCAAAAAGCGGTGAAAGGAAGTCACTTACACGGTTAATTAGAGCCAAAATGGCCAAAATTGACTTGTATAAAAGTGGTACCAAGAGGTGGTTAAAAGATATCAAATTGAATGTATATGATGTTAACATGTCAATTGTACCAATATATGGTGTCAAGTAAATCTAATAGGGTGCAAAGTGACTCTAATATGGTGAAAAGCGACTTACATTGTGGCCAAACATTGACTCGTATAAAAGTGGTACCAAGTGGAGGTTAAAGGATGTCAAATTGCTTTTATATGATATTAACATGTCAATTGTACAATTTTATGGGGGCAAGTGACTCTTATATGGTGCAAAATCACTCTAATATCGTGTAAAGATACTTACAAGGTTGATTTGAGCCAAAATGTGGCCCAAAATTGACTCATATAACTTGTACCAATTAGCGGTGAAAGGATGTCAAATTGGATGTATATGATGTTAATATGTCAATTGTACCAATATATGGTGGAAAGGGACTCTTAAAGGGTGCGAAGTGACTCTAATATGGAGAGAAGTGACCTACATGGTTGATTAAAGCCAATATGTGGGACAAAATTGACTCATATGAAACTGGTACAAAGATGTGGTAAAGGGATGTCAAATTGGATGTATATGATGTTAACACGTTAATTGTACCAATATATGGTGGCAAGTGACTCTTATAGGGTGCAGAATCACTCTAATATGTTGTAAAGTGACTTAAAAGCTTGATTAGAGCCAAAATGTGGCCCAAAATATTATGTTAACATGTTACTTTTACCAAAATATGATGGAACGTGACTGTTGTAGTGTGCAACATCAGTCTAATATGGTGTAAGTAACTAACAAGGTTGATTAGAGCCAAAATGTGGCCCAAAATTGACTCGTATAAAAGTGGTAGCAAGAGTTGGTAAACGGATATAAAATTAGATGTATATGATGTTAACATATTAATTTAACAAAATATGGAGGCAAGTTACTCTTATTATGGTGCAAAATGAGTCTAATATGGTCAAAAATAACGTACATGGTTTATTCGGTACAAAACTTGCGCATAAATTTACTTGTATGAAAGTGGTACCAAGAGGTGGTAGAAGGATGTCAAATTAGATGTATATGATATTAACATGTTACTTTTACCAATATATAGTTGCAAGTGGATCTTATAGGGTACAAAATCACTCTAATATGGTGTAAAGTAACTTAAAAGTTTGATTATAGCCAAAATGTGGCCCAACATCGTATAAAAGTGGTACCAGGATGTGGTAAAAGGATGTCAAATTAGAGGTATATGATGTCAGCATATTAATTGTACGAATATATGGTGGAAAATGACTCTTATAGATTACAAAATTACTCTAATATTGTGTAAATTGACTTACATGGTTAATTAAAGGGAAAATAAGGCCAAAAATTAGATCGCATAAAAGTGGTACCAAAACGTGGTTAAAAGATGTCAAATTGAATATATATGATGTAACATGTCAATTGTACCAATATATGGTTGAAGGTGACTCTTATAGGATGCAAAATCACTCTAATATGGTGTAAAGTGACTTACAAGGTTGATTAGAGCCAAAATATGGCCTAAAATTGACTCATATAAAAGTGGTACCAAGAGATGGTAAAAGGATGTCAAATTGGATGTATATTATGTTATCATGTTAATTGTACCATTATATAGTGCAAGTGACTCTTATAGATAGCAAATTTATTCTAATATGGCTGGAAGTCATTTACATGGTTGATTAGAGCCAAAATGTGGCCCAAAATTGACTTTTATAAAAGTGGTACCAGGAGGTTGTTAAAAGATGTCAGGTTGAATATATATGATGTTGACATGTCAATTGTAACAATATATAGTGGAAATTAACTCTTATAGGGTGCAAAATCACTCTAATATGTTGTGGAGTGACTTAAAAGCTTGATTAGAGCCAAAATATGGCCCAAAATTGACTCATATAAAAGTGGTACCAAGAGGTGGTTAAAGGATTTCAAATTGCATGTATATGATGTTCACATGTCAGTTGTAAATTTTAATGGTGGCAAGTTACTCTTATATGGTGCAAAATCACTCTAATATGGTGTAAAGTGACTTCCAAGGTTGATTTGAGCCAAAATGTGGCCCAAAACTTACTCGTATAAAATGGGTACCAAGATGCGGGAAAAGGATGTCTAATTGGATGTATATGATGTTAATAACTCGATTTTACCAATATATGGTGGAAGGTGACTCTTAAAGAGTGCAAAGTGTATGGTGAAAAGTGACCTACATCGTTGATTAAAGCCAAAATGTGGGATAAGATGGACTCGTATGAAAGTGGTACAAAGATGTGGTAAAAGGATGTTAAATTTGATGTATATGATGTTAAAATATTAATTTTACCAATATATGGTGTCAAGTGACTTATAGGGTGCCAAGTCACTCTAATATGTTGTAAAGTGACTTAAAAGCTTAATTAGAGCCAAAATGTGGCCCAAAATTAACTCGTATAAAAGTAGTAGCAAGAGGTGGTTAAAGGATGTCAAATTAAATGTATATGATTGTCACATGTCAATTGTACAATTTAATGGTGCCAAATAACTCTTATAAGGTGCAAAATCAAGTTTAATATGGTGTAAAATGACTTACAAGGTTGATTCGAGCCAAAATGTGGCACAAAATTGACTCGTATAAATGTGGTACCTAGAGGTGGTTAAAGGATTTCAAATTGCATGTATATGATGTTCACATGTCAATTATAAATTTTAATGGTGGCAAGTGACTCTTATATGGTGCAAAATCACTCTAATATGGTGTAAAGTGACTTCCAAGGTTGATTTGAGCCAAAATGTGGCCCAAAACTTACTCGTATAAAAGTGGTACCAAGATGCGGTAAAAGGATATCTAATTGGATGTATATGATGTTAATATCTCAATTGTACCAATATATGGTGGAAAGTGACTCTTAAAGAGTGCAAAGTGTATGGTGAAAAGTGACCTACATCGTTGATTAGAGCCAAAATGTGGGACAAAATAGACTCGTATGAAAGTGGTACAAAGATGTGGTAAAAGGATGTCAAATTGGATGTATATGATGTTAAAATTTTAATTGTACCAATATATGGTGGCAAGTGACTTATAGGAAGCCAAATCACTCTAATATGTTGTAAAATGACTTAAAAGCTTGATTGGAGCCAAAATGTAGCCCAAAATTAACTTGTATAAAAGTGGTGCCAAGTGGTGGTTAAAGGATGTCAAATTAAATGTATATGATGCTCACATGTCAATTATACAATTTAATGGTGCCAAGTGACTCTTATAAGGTGCAAAATCACTTTAATATGGTGCAAAGTGACTTGCGAGGTTGATTTGAGCGAAAATGTGGCCCAAAATTGACTCGTATAAAAGTAGTACATTGAGGTGGTAAAATGATGTAAAATTAGATGTAAATGATGTCATCATGTTAATTGTTCCAATATATGGTGGAAAATGACTCTTATAAGGAGCAAAATTACTCTAATATGTTGTAAAGTGACTTACAAGGTTAATTAAAGCCAAAATGTGGCTCAAAATTTACTCGTATAAAAGTGGTACCAAGAAGTGGTTAAAAGATGTCAAATTGAATGTATATATTGTTAACATGTCAATTGTAACAATATATGGTTGAAGGTGACTCTTATAGGGTGCAAAATCACTCTAATATGGTGTAAAGAGACTTACAAGGTTGATTAGAGCCAAAATGTGGCCTAAAATTGACTCGTATAAAAGTGGTACTAAGAGGTGGTAAAAGGATGTCAAATTGGATGTATATTATTTTATCATGTTAATTGTACCTTTATATAGTGTAAGTGACTCTTCTAGATTGCAAATTTATTCTAATATGGCCGGAAGTCACTTACATGGTTGATTAGAGCCAAAATGTGGCCCAAAATTGACTTTTATAAAAGTGGTACCAAGAGGTGGTTAAAAGATGTCAATTTGAATGTGTATGATGTTAACATGTCAACTGTACCAATATATGGTGGCAAGTAACTCTTATAGGGTGCAAAATCACTCTAATATGTCGTAAAGTGACTTAAAAGCTTGACTAGAGCCAAAATGTGGCCCAAAATTGACTCGTATAAAAGTAGTACCAAAAGGTGGTTAAAGGATGTCAAATTGCATGTATATGATCTTAACATATCAGTTTTACCAATATATGGTGGCAGGTGACTATTGTAGTGTGCAAAATCACTATAATATGGTGTAAACTGACTAATAAGGTTGATTTGAGCCAAATTGTGGCCCAAAACTGACTCGTATAAAAGTGGTACCAAGAGGCGGTAAAAGAATTTCTAATTGGATGTATATGATGTTAATATGTTAATTGTACCAATATATAGTGGAAAATGACTCTTAAAGGGTATAAAATGACTCTAAGATGGTGAAAAGTGACCTACATGGTTGATTAGAGCCAAAATGTGGAACAAAATAGACTCGTATGAAAGTGGTACAAAGGTGTGGTAAAAGGATGTCAAATTGGATGTACATGATATTAAAATGTTAACTGTACCAATATATGGTGGCAAGTGACTTATAGGGTGCAAAATCCCTCTAATATGGTGTAAAGTGACTTACAATGTTGATTAGAGCCAAAATGTGGCCCAAAATGGACTTGTATAAAAGTGTTACCAAGAGGCGGTGAAAAGATGTGAAATTGGATGTATACGATATTAATATGTAAATCGTACCAATATATGGTGGAAAGGGACTCTTAAAGGGTGCAATGTGACTCTAATATGGAGAAAAGTGACTTACGTGGTTTATTGAAGACAATATGTGGGACAAAATTGACTCGTATGAAAGTGGTACAAAGAGGTGGTAAAAGTATGTCAAATGTGCTGTATATGATGTTAACATGTTAATTCTACCAATATATGGTGGCATGTGACTCTTATAGGGTGAAAGATCACTCTAATATGTTGTAAAGTGACTTAAAAGCTTGATTAGAGCCAAAATGTGGCCCAAAATTGACTCATATAAAAGTGGTACCAAGAGGCGGTAAAAGGATGTCAAATTGGTTGTATATGATGTTAACATGTTAATTTTACCAATATATGGTGGCAAGTGACTGTTGTAGTGTGCACCATCACTCTAATATGATGTAAGTGACTAACAAGGTTGATTAGACCCAAAATGTGGCCCAAAATTGACTCGTACCAAGAGGTGTTAAAAGGATATAAAATTAGATGTATATGATGTTAACATGTTAATTTTAACAATATATGGAAACAATTTACTTTTAATAGTGTGCAAAATGACTCTAATATGGTCAAAGGTGACTTACATGGTTTATTCGGTCCAAAACGTGGGCATAAATTTACTTGTATGAAAGTGGCACCAAGAGGCTGTAGAAGGATGTTAAATTAGATGTATATGATATTAACATGTTACCTTTACCAATATATAGTGGCAAGTGACTCTTATATAGTGCAAAATCACTCTAATATGGTGTAGAGTGACTTAAAAGGTTGATTAGAGCCAAAATAAGGCCCAACATTCACTCGTATAAAAGTGGTACCAAGAGGTGGTAAAGGGATGTCAAATTAGATTTAAATGTTGTCATCATATTAATTGTACCAATATGTGGTGGAAAATGACTATTATAGGGTGCAAATTTACTCTAATATGGTGTAAAGTGACTTACAAGGTTAATTAAAGCCAAAATATGGCCCCCAATTAACTCGTATAAAAGTGGTACCAAGAACTGGTTAAAGGATTTCAAATTTCATGTATATGATGTAAACATGTCAATTGTACAATTTAATGGTGGCAAGTGACTCTTATATTGTGCAAAATCACTCTAATATGGTGTAAAGTGACTTACAAGGTTGATTTTAGCCAAAATGTGGCCCAAAACTGACTCGTATAAAAGTGGTACCAAGAGGCGGTAAAAGGATGTCTAATTGGATGTATATGATGTTAATATGTCAATTGTACTGATATATGGTGGAAAGTAACTCTTAAAGGGTGCAAAGTGACTCTAAGATGGTGAAAAGTGACCTACATGGTTGATTATAGCCAAAATGTGGGAAAAAATAGACTCGTATGAAAGTGGTACAGAGAGGTGGTAAAAGGATGTCAAATTGGATGTATATGATATTAACATGTTAATTGTACCAATATATTGTGGCAAGTGACTTATAGGGTGCAAAATCACTTTAATATGGTGTTGTTAGTCCCTAACAATATAACAAGAATTACAGAAGGGGGTTGAATGGAATTCTTGAAACTTTTTCACAAATAAAAATGTTCTATCTTGATAATATATAATTGCGTGAATTGATTTGCAAACTACGGAATAATAACTTAGTATGAATCAATACACGAGTAATTAAAAACACAAGTCTTTAAAAACTTTCTGGTGGATTTGAATGTATCCACTAGAGATATATATATTATATCAAGAGAACCTGTGTAGCAATTAGCTCACAGCTGCTTACAAATTTTAACAACTAAGAATGCAGAGAAATGCTAAGAATACAGCTTACAAATGTTTCTCTCTTGGTTGCTTAGTTCCTTGTTCTATTTGCTACTTCTTGGTTTATATATCACCAAGATTACAAAGTAATAAGACAATATAATAAAACAAAAACTATCAAGTCTAATACTATGCTACTCCATTACTCTTTTCCAGCATCTTTGAATAGCTTCATAATAGCATGGAAATAACAATGCTTCTTTGTTCTCTAAAACCCAGTTGAATAGGCTTCCACATTCCATTTGCATACACTCGACGCATGTGACTGTGTTGTCACTATCAACAGATGTTTGAATTCTTTATCTGTCAGGTTCATGATCATTCGTCGAGTTCACGATCATCCGTCGGGTTGTCTTGTTGATCATCTGTCGAATGGCATAATTGTTTATCCGTCGGGTAGCAATCTGGCACTTGACTTCATTTCATTTATGCAGAATTACAAGACATCATCTATCTACAATTAATCAACCTATTCTGCATATCTAGTTAAAGTCAACATGACTTGAGTACTACTTACAGAATCTAACAATGTGTATGCAGAAATGTGCTACTGACTTATTGTTACATAAGCTACTCACTCGATGGATAATAGATCATCATCCGTCGGGACTATATTGAGTCATCCTTCAGGACTATAATCCTTATCCGTCGAGTGCTACATTTTTCACTAAGTAAAATCTACCAAGGTGTTTTATTAATGAAATCATCAAGTACACAACATATTCACAACAATCTCCCCCAATTTATGTCTACTGGAATTGTAGCCATAAATTAAAAAAAACTTGATGATAACAAAACACGCTAAAAATACAATTTTGAAAGTAAGTAGATAAAACTGTAAAGTGCTTCATTTAACAAAATATACAAAGTTTAGCTCACAGTCATTTTCAAGGTGCTCCTCTAGCCTGAGCAGATTAATCTATTTCCTCGAAGATCTGGATCTCTTTCCAAGCTTTCTATTGTTTTCTTCTATCTGATTTTGGAGCTGTTTGTGGAATTCCAGTTCATCAGATTCTGAGAGATTTAGCTTTTCTTGCATTTCCAAAAGAGTCTCATTGTTTGAGATGCTCGATTGGTCTTCTAATCTGAAAAATCTTCTCACCCCTTTGTCATCCATGAACTCCATCAGCCAGTAGGGCCTTAGATGCACTCTACTTCTTGTGAAGGGAATAATTAGAGTCTTTGGGAGTGCATCTTTAGCTTTAATACTCCTCAGTTCTTCAATCTTCTTTAAAACCAGTCTTCTTGCAGTTACATTGAACCCAAAGTTCTTTTGAAAAGATGAATAAACCTTTATCAGTACAGCTTGGCTTTCTTGAAGGATCCTATGAAGTGGCCATTGAATCTCTTTTCCTCCCTTGTACTTGAAAACCAACCTTTCAGGTAGATTCTTGCGGGCATCAATTCCTCTCACTTCTTCTAGTTCATCTAGATAGAGATTTAGATTAGAGAACTCCTTGATGTAACATAAGTACATGTAATCTCCCTTGTTGACTTTGGATTGAGCTTTAGTTAGAGATTTGGATTTGAGAGGTGACAACTTCACTTTCTTGACTGCTCTTGACTTTGTCCTTTTTGGCTTGCTAAGGATTGGCAAATTGAAGTCAGGAATTGGTAGGCTCTCCCAGTCTATTGGTTCATCCTTAGGCACAATGGGTTTACCATGGATGTTCCTGTAAGGATCCACCACCTTGATGTCTTCAAATACCACAAAGGGTTTTGATGCTTGAGTTGTAGTTGGAGTGGATTCCTTGGGAAACTGATCCTCCAATTCCTTACCAACAAAGTTCAATTTCCTTTTGGTTCTTTTGGCCAATTCCTTGTATCTCTGAGATTTCTTTTATTGTGGTTCAGCTTGCTTCTTTGGATCTTGAGATTCAGTGATTTCAGATAGCTGAGCAGGAATTTGTTGTGTTGGTTTCACAGCTTGTAGCTTTGCCAATATAGCAGCTTGCTCTTTATTTTGTTTAGCCTTTTTAGCATCTAGAATAGCTTGCTTCTTTTCCTGCTTTAATCTTGCCTTTTCTTCTCTATTTGCTTGAGCAAATTGAGGATGTCCCGCCACCACACAAATTTCTTTCCCATTCCAGAAACTTTAGCAATCCTCCTTTTTAAAGATGAATCAGATGGATCCTTGTAGAAGGTAATTGATCTTGACAGAAGCTTCTTCTCATCAGGCTTAGGTGTGTCATACACTGTATCCAAAGGGTTCTTTAATGATGATTTTGGACAGTTCACCCTTGGCTTCAGAATTATTTCAGCCTTTGGAGATTTGATGCAGGATGGTTGTCCCCTTTCCAGATAGTTCATGCTCATTTCATTTACAGAGATTTGTCTGACTTGTGAGTGATGAATGGTTGACTTTTCTGGCTTCTTTACTAGCCCAAACTTCTTCTAAATGTCCTCATCAATCTTCTCCCAGTTGATTGGCTTTAACTGCTCCTTTTCAGCTACTCTTTAATTGACTGCTGCTTCATTTATCAGATCAATGGTGTTTGTTACTGGTGGCTTGGTGAAAGCAATTGTAGGCACAATTACTTTACTGATTTGAATGTTAAGCTTCTCCCTCTCACTTGGTCCTTTCTCCCCCTTTTTGTTGTCATAAAGTTGAATAGAGGAGGAGGTTTGTGCAGTCACCATTTTCTGAAGCAAGTCTGTCTGTTGAGCTTGATGCAGATGTATTGCTGTTAGAGATGCTTCCATAGCTGACATTCGTGTATCCAAGGCATCTATCTTCGAGGTAAAATCAGAATTTTTCCTGAGTTATCTCTTGATATCAAACATTGTAGCTTCTGGAAGCTTAGAGTCCATCTTGTCAGAGATAGCCTTCTTCATCTCATCAATATCTCCTTTGATGGTGTTGACATCTCTTGCATGTTGGAAGCCTTGAATTTTTTGTAGTTATAGAGAAGCAAGATGTGCTTGAAGGAGCTTCTTGGCGTTGGCATTTGTAGTGGTGTGAAGAACAGAATTTGTCTGATTTATGAGTTGGATCAGGGTTGTCTTGAAGTAGTGTTCATCACAATGTTTTGAAAATGCCCATGATGGCATGCCTGATCTTGAACTAGAACCTACTTCTCCCTCTATGTCCAATGGCTCTTCTTCACTATCTCCAGCTTCATCTCCAAAGAAATCTGCTGAACCACCAGTCTCATAATCAACATCACCAGCTGTAGAGGGCAAAGCTGTGAGGGCATCCTTAGCTCTTAGCATTGACTGAGTGGTATGCACCAAATTGAGCATCATTTCTGCATTGTCATTGCCCTGTTCAGCTAGAAGTTGATAAGCTGAAACAGGGTGAGTAGATGCCTCAGCATCAAGGGAGGTGGATTCTATAACAGCTTGAGGTAGTTGAGATTGTCCCTCCCTGTTTGCATTCTGGAAATTCATTAACTCACTAGCAATGACATCCATCTTTATAGCTCATGTACCTGCATTTCTCTCTTGTTCTCTCTTTTGTTGCATCAGGGTCTCACCCTGGGTCCCCACCCTCACACCCTCACCTTCACCATCTAAGGTGGGACTCCTCTCACTCTCTTTTGCCAATCCTGAAGAAATGGATTGCATATTTTCACTCTTTTGCTCTCCTTTTTCCTGGGAGCAACCCAGACTCTCACTCATGACACTCTCTTCCCTCAATCCTAAGAGTGACTGTAAAACTACTAAGTCTTCTGCACTAGAGATAATAGATGAAATTGGAAGTTGTGCAGAGACACCCGACGGATGAGGAATATCCATCAGGTTAGCAGTTTGACTATTCGACGGATAAATGTTGTTAAGCTTATCCGTCGGGATAAAATCACTACTCCACAGATGAGCAATATCCATTGAGAGAGTAGAAATGAATGAACTTGGAATTGAAACTATTGTGGACTCTATGCTGATTGATGAGATTTTGGGCACAGATGTTTCAACATTTCCTGAAAGAATTGGCAAGTGAGCCAACAAATCATCCAAAAGATGATGCTCACTTGCACTAGATTTTGGCTTCCCCAACAAAGTTAAAGAAGGGGAATCAGGAATTGATGTGTTGATCATATCCACATCCAGAGAGTTTATGGAGAATTTGGTGTTTGAGATGCTTCTATAACTAATGATTTTGGTTGTGACTCCACATTTATTGGAGCCACATCAAGCTGAATTTGTGAAGGTGCAGTGACTGTGTCTTTAGCACCAGTTTGTATAGTGTGTGAACCCTGTACATCCCCAGAGGTCTTGGATTTCTTCTTTCTGGCATAAGTTTGGGGTGAGCTAGTGTCCCTTACCCTTTTGGCCTGTGCTCTTGGTTGAGAGCTTTGTTCTATAGTCACATCCTTTTGGGAGGATGCAACTAGAAATGAGCTTTTATCCATATTAATCACTGCAGTTTGTTGGGAAACTGCAGTGTGGCTAGGCTGGGAACCACTCAACTCTCCATCCTTATCCTTAGGGTTTCTTTTATGTTCACCCTGTCCCTCACCTACCTTTCCCACCTGCACACTCCCCTCCTTGGTTTTGGTAGATTTTGCAACTGACATCTTTTGAGAGATACCAGAGGGGGCTTTCTTTGATTTGGATTTTGAAATTTTTGATAATTTAGTAGCTTGGGTAGGCAACTATTAGGTCGTTGACACATTTGCCATAACTACACTTGAATTCAAAGAAATTTGTGAGGTTGGAATAGTAGGGACATATAAACTTACCTCACTTACCTTAGGTGCTTCCATTACAGGGAAATAGAAGATTGGCACATTTCTATGACGATTTTCCCTGTTCAAATATGCAATAATTCTTCTCTCTTGAACCCAACAATCTAATTTGTTGTTTGGGTTCTGAAGTACAATTTTCTCAGAGAGGTGGTTAGCTAACATCATGAAAAATCTAGCATAATAAACATTTTTACCTCTCTAATTTAACTCTCCTAATTTAAATCCCAACTCAAACAAAACAAGATCACTAAAATTAAAGAACTTATCTGTAACTAACATGTAAAGCATGTTAAGCATGGAAATATTGATAGAATCAAAATTATTGATTTTACCAAAAAAGACTTTGGTCACTACATCACACATGAAACTCCATTCCTTCCTAAGACCCAATCTCCTAATGTCACTTAACTTAGAAGTAGAGAGAGCATAGTTCATGGAATTAAGCATATTAACTATATCAGTGTATGTGTGTGGTGAGGTCACAGTATTATCAGGAATCTTGAAACATGCTTTAATGACATCACTATTAATACAAAATGCCTTACCTTTAATGGTGAGTGTGATGGTCTTATCTGTCGAGTTGTATGAAGCAGTAGTCCACATCTCTTCAACAACCTCACAGAAGATGGTGGGTGATTCTAGCATTGCATAGCTGAGTTTGCAGTTTTTCACAAAATCCATCATTTTGTGGTAATCACTTGAATGTTGAATCCCGTTGTTTACTAGATCCATGAAGTTGTTCTTCTCATAGATGTATCCAGTTTGTGACATGATCTTGACTACTGGTGCCATTGTTAGAGAGTGGAAATTGCAGAGATAGAGATGCAAATTGCTTTTGAGAAAGAGAGAATTTAGTGCAGATAATTTGAGAATGATAAAAGAAAAGCAATGGAAATGAAATAAGCTTTTATACTATCTCAAAAATAATTGTCAAAAATAATAAAGTAAAATAAAGTAACCAATGAAAATTGCCTAAAATAGTCGTTTAAAAATAAACTGTAAAAATTCCATCAATAATCCGTCGTGTTATGCTTACAAACTGTAAGTATACTCGATGGATAAAGTTCAGGAAATTAATAGCTATGATTAAGACAATTCGACGGATGAGGATAAACTGTTATCCGTCGAGTTATAAGATATTCCAGAAAAATAATTGATTTTGATTCACATGCAATATTCCGACGGATGATCAAACTCGATGGATAAAGATCATCCATCGAGATGTAAATTTTGACTTAGCCAAAATTCCATCTTAGACTGGAAAATCAATTAAATTTCTGGCTGCATATCAACCTGTAAATTATCTGAAAAGATTTAAGAATAATTAAGCATACCTAACTCACTTACCAACCTTGAGAAGGTGGATTCATCAAGTGGCTTGGTAAAAATATCTGCAAGCTGCTTTTCACTTCGAACAAAATGTAGTTCCTCAGTATCATTCATTACATGTTCCCTTATGAAGTGGTACTTGATGTCTATGTGCTTTTTTCTTGAATGTTACACTGGATTTTCAGTGATGGCAATTGCACTTGTGTTATCAAAGAAAATAGGAATCCTTTCAACTTGCAGACCATAGTCTAGCAATTGATTTTTCATCCAAAAAATCTGTGCACATCAACTGCCAACAACAATATATTTAGCTTCAGCTGTAAAAGTAGAAACTGAATTTTGCTTTTTACTGAACCAGGACACAAGCTTGTTTCCTAGAAATTGGCAGGTTCCTGTTGTACTCTTTCTATCAATTCTGCAACCTGCATAATCTGCATCTGAATAACCAGTTAGATCAAAACCAGAATCTCTAGGGTACTAAATGCCAAGTTTTGGTGTTCCCTTAAGATATCTGAAAATTCCCTTAATAGCTACTAAGTGAGATTCTCTAGGATCAGCCTGAAATCTAGCACATAAACATGTAGCAAACATTATATCTGGCCTACTAGCTGTTAAGTATAGAAGTGAGCTAACCATGCCCCTATAACTTAAAATATCCACAGACTTTTCAGTAGTGTTCAATTCAAGCTTAGTTGCAGTGGCCATGGGAGTTTTTGCAGATGTACAATCCATTAGATTAAACTTCTTTAAAAGATCAAAGATGTATTTAGTTTGACTAATGAATATTCCATCACTAACTTGCTTAACTTGCAAACCAAGAAAGTAAGTTAGTTCTCCCATCATACTCATTTCATACTTACTCTGCATCAATTTGGCAAACTTTTTGCAAAGTTTTTCATCTGTAGAGACAAAAATAATGTCATCTACATAAATTTGAACAAGTATACTAGAGCCATTAACATTTCTAAAGAAGAAAGTTTTATCTACAGAACCTCTTGTGAAGTGATTTTCCAAAAGGAACTTTGATAAAGTGTCATACCAGGCTTTAGGTGCTTGCTTCAGTCCATAAAGTGCTTTCAAAAGGTAGTAGACATATTCTGGAAAATTTGGATCTTCAAAACCAAGAGGCTGACTGACATAGACTTCCTCCTCCAAATCTCCATTTAGAAAGGCACTTTTGACATCCATTTGATAGACTTTGAAATTGGCATGGGCTCCATAGGCTAAGAAGATTCTGATGACTTCAAGTCTTGCAACAGAAGCAAATATTTTATCAAAATCTATTCCTTCTTGTTGACAATAGCCCTTAGCAACCAATCTAGCTTTGTTCCTGAATACTATGCCATTTTCATCCATCTTGTTTCTGAATACCCATTTGGTGTCAATTGGATTCTTTCCTCTAGGCTTGGGCACCAGCTTCCATACCTTATTCCTCTCAAATTACGAGAAGATTCTTATCACTTATCGGGAGCTGTGTAAGAAATAATATCTACCTTACTAGGTACAGGTAAGACTAGCAAGAAGGTGCGCCCTTACCTACGGACGGGAGAGAACATCAACGTCAAGGACGATGACAAGAATATGAAAGACAATGGCAGACGTCAGCATTGGGTTCGAGTTAGGAATAAAATGGCATATAATGGTGAATGAGTTTCGTCCACTAATAAGTGCGATTTGAATCCGAGGGAAGGTGAAAGAAGTACCAAAGTGGAGAGACCCTTATATGGGCATTCTTTTAGTTAGACATTTCATTGGTAAATCATAAAAATAGTAAGTAACTTATATAGTAATGATGACCAAATATTTGTTTATCAAAACTTTAAAATGAGATTTCGGAAAAGATTTTCTTAACCAACTTTCAGAGGATTTTTGGCATGAAATGAGTTTTACAAATTATTTGTCGAATTACTGCTTAAGTTGTTGTTATTATAAACAGAAAATGACCTAAAAGAAGAATGGAATCAGACTCAGTGTTGTTAGTTCGGAGAACCAAGAAAACCTATAAGCGGAAAGGAAATTTTTAAAGTTTTCTGTAAAAGACGAAGGTAAATTTGGTTTAATAATATCAATAATTGAATCAACATGTTAAAATGTTATTTACCCAGTTTATAAAATTATTAAAATTTAACGAGATTCGTGATTTGAACGGACGGAGGATGATTGAAGAAAAAGAAAGAATCTTCCAGATAATTGGAAAAGAATCGTGTCTCTATCACCGAAATTGAGGCGTTGCGTGATCGATAGTTATTCTACGCAACATAGATGAGATCTGAAGCCGTGATTACAAATTTCGGAAGGACGCGATTAAGATCAAATTATTGAAGTAGTTGATGTGAAGGCATTTCCAGGCAGTATTTCGAAGCAATGATGTGACTTGAATCGTGAACCTGTATCCGCACGATCCTGAAGGCACACGTAAGTGAAGCGTGGAAGGTGATCGGCATTGACATTCTTTCTTCTAATATGATAGCATATGTTTTTCTTGATTCTTAAATACATAGGAGCTTCTTCTGTTGATAAATTATATGAGGCGAAAACGAAAGAAAATTTCTTATATTCCTTCTGAATTGTTTCTCTTCTCCAATTTCTTGATTCCTGATTGAGACAACAGTGTTATGGTATGACGCTTTGTCGAAATGATGAAGAGCCGGGTGAGACGCCACCTAATCATGTGTTATATGCCATATAATATGAAAGACTGGCCATCTTAAGTACGAATATGGTTGTCTCATTCTTCACTCATTTTTCTTCCTTCAATTTTCTGATTTACAAATTCTTCCAATCGGTTGCTGCATTGTTATTTCTTATTCAGCTTTTTAATCAAAATCATGTTCACAAACTCTCCTCTTGCATCGAGTCTGTTCTCTGACGATTACAAAAGAAATAGAATAATCCCGTGCGACAGGTAGAAGTACGTGTCGAAGGAGAATATGATTGCAAGCCGATAAATGGGGGACATTTGCGAACAAGGAAAAATGGATACACCAACAACGCGGTCGTGGCAAAGACGTCAAATCTGACAGTTGTTCGTGTTACGAGGATCTCGTCAATACGGTAGATTACGTTAACGCGATACACTCCGAATTGTAAGAGTTTGATGAGAATTGAATCGTTAGTGAACCGTAATAATTAGATTAATTACAAAATAAAGGAAGTAAAGTGGTGTGCATCAGACAATACGAATGAGTATCGGGACGACAATTGAAGATCAAGGAAATTCTGAACGATGCCTCAGACAAGCAATTAAGATGTGAAGCATCCCTTCTTCATGAAAAGATATTTGTCGTGAAAATTCAAGATGGAAGAAATCTTAAATGTAATCAAACTTCGAACGTGTTCTTCAAAAAATTGTGAAGTTCTCTAACTTGCATAAATAAGTGATTGTGAATTCAATGCTCATACCCGGGTCAGTGACGAAAGTTTAATATGGGAACATAAGTGGAGATGAAGGAATGGTGATTCGACTGTGGAGTTTTTTAAGAAATAACGAGATAACGATTAAGTTTCCATCAGATTACGATGATAATAATGAAAACCGTGTGTGGTTATTAAAAGATAAACAAATTAGTTAATAAAATTGAATGTGTATCGTCCAAGATAAATGATTGTTGTGATTGGTGGAAGGATGCAGCATAATTCTTAAAAGTAACTGTACACAATGGGTAATGACAAGAAATAAGTTAAAAGAATCGCGAAATAAAGTACTTGAAAAACAACGAGATAAATTCATTAAGGACAATTCGTAATATTCTAAAAGAATTAAGAAATTTATGGTTATATAAATCATTGTGGGTTTCAGACCCAATCCCAATTAAGAAGATATATGTTATGCCAGTCAGATGCTGATCAAAGGTGAATTGTGGGAATTAATGATTTTGGTTGATGAAAGTGGGTGGATATGATTGTGGATGACTTGGTTGATTGATGGTGGCGGCTTGAGTCCGACTGGTAGTCAATGATGTAGGGGAAGTGCTGCCCAAATTTTCAGAAATTAACCTATAGTTAAGGACAAAGAAGTATATTGTCGTTCTCGTCAGTACTCCAATTAATTGCAATCTCGGTTCTTGAGAAAGTTGTTATGACCAAACCAACTTTATATAATTGGTCTTTGATTCCAGTTAGCTAGTCAGCATTTGGCTTAATTGATCAATTAAAAGAGTTAATTGATTAACTTTACCAACTAATGGTTAGTTAAATGGAGGTCGATTCCAATTAGATTGAGTCAAGCTCTAACATGATTTCCAGATCCGAAATCAAAGCGATAAGAAATTTGGAAAATGTAATGGCGTGAACGTAAATTGAAAGCTTAGTATAATTAGCGTGATGTTACTGCAAACAGGTGCAAGGTTTGATCCAGAAGAATACGCTCTTTTCGATGAATAAGAGGAACATGAAGTTACTGGTACACGCTAGTAAGAAGAATATTTTTAAGAACTGAGGGTTCAGGATAAAGCAAAGAGAGTATATCATCTGCAATAGCGTTCCAGGAAGAACTTGGATGTATACCCATATCGAATGATGAATTAATGGAAGATTCGAATGTACACTTCTTTTGAACGACGGTTGAATAGAAGTTGTTGTAAAATAGCGGAAAGCTTGAAAATTCAAGCATTTAAGGTAAGACGGAGACTGATGAAGTCCGCATATCAACTCAAGGAAAAGAGATAATGAATAATGAAAATGGAGAAATAAGAAAGAAAAGAAGTGGAATTAAAAGGATGATAAAGAAATTTTATAAAATCAACCAGGAAATATGCAAGTTGGGAACGTCGGTTATGCCAGAACTGTAGGGGAATGAGGTGAAACGCTGATAGTTGGAGATAGGAATTCGTTCCGAAATTGCGTGTAAACAGGAGTGATTAAAGAAAGGTATTAATGGCAAACTGCTAAAGAAAAACGTTACCATGAATCTCATGTCGGAATTCTTTAAACCTAAAGTGAAGTCCCGGAGGTTCGAACAAATGATTTACTAAGGGTAGCTCATGGAAGGAGGTAAGAATTTCTCGTCGGTTACTGCACAGAGTCAAGCTGGTGTCAAAATCCCTGTAGCATCTAACTCAATAGGGATAAAATAATAAGTGAAGGAAAACTTTAGAAATGTGGAATGAAAGAATAATGAAATAAAAGGTATTTTGTACTATACACAAAAGTGGTTATGGAAAAAGAGAATGGAAATATGAGGTTACGCGTCGATTATCAGAAACTGTAAGTTGAACAATTGAGTGAACACAATGTATCAGGAGTATTGGGATAGTGTGATTGTATTTATTGATAACATCCTCGCTAATTCAAGGACTAAAGAAGACCTAGTTGAATGCTCGAAGATATGCTTGCGAAGAGTTGAAAAATAGCAACTGCAGTCTCAACTTCAAAGATATGAATTATGGTTATACTTGAATATGAGTTCCGGTGTGTGGTTAAATACCAAACAGGAAAGTTCCATTTAGGAACAGATGTTTCAAATAGAAAGAAAAGAGTGAATACCATTAAAATTGTTGGGAAAGGGTTAAAAGAATTGGAAAAGTTAGGAATTGAAGAATAGGTTTTGATCCGTCTTCTGGGTTATGCTGATACTTACTTTGTTGTTGGGTATCAAAGGTGGTATTAATACAGATGATTAATGTTGACTTGAGTTTGGGACATTGTGAGCATCAAAGTTCGTATTGACATCTAATTTGATATGACAACAAAATGAGTATTAGTACCGAGAGACTGGGTTTTGAATAAAGTTATGATTCATTCCGTTCCAATATTAATATTTCCTTTTAGATAGTAACAGATTCTCGCTCAATGAATATACTCGATAGTGATTGAAAAGAAATTGAAGTATACCTCAAAGTGGTGAGTTAAATGCAATTGTCGAAATTTTTCCTTTACTTTTAGTTTTTGAAATAGATTTAGAACGTTTCTAAGTATAAGACGTCATGAGCTTAGCTTACCGGGCGCAGACGAATAGAAAGTGTAAGAAATCGATTATAGATTCTTGTATATGACTGGAAACGATCATAGGTCAGGCTAACCGAACAGAAGAAGACATGAAAAGTAGAGTAGAACGGTCAGTGAAAATAGAAATCTCAGGAACACGAACTATTAGAATTGGAAGGAAAAGAAAGTTAGTGTAAATTAAGTCGGTCCTGTGAAACAGTGAAATAGATAAAACAATTGTGAATGAGTTGGTCTTGTTGTCACAGGTGCAACGAGTCCATAAGGCATTCATGTGTGTATGACTACGGAAATTCATTTAGCCTCAAATGTATGAAGTAGAGATTGAGATAGGGGTTGCATGAGCAACTGATAGAGTTGATGACGGTAAAAGGCCGTTGAGTTGTGCTTAAGGTGATGAGAACTGGGAAATTATGAGAAAGACACTTGAAAAACATCATGGTCTGTTCCTTAGCATGATTCTGAGGACAAAATCCTTTTAAGGGGGAAGGATGTAATGCCTGGGAAATATTATGTACTTGTCTTTATCAATAAATAATTATTATGTGATTTTTATGTGAATTTTGGTGAATTATTTGATAATTGATATTAATATTTGGATGTTTATTTCTGATAAAAATGTAGATATTTTAATTTTTAATTATCCAGAATTAAATATAGGTAATTTTGGTATTTTTCTGGTAATTTTTGGATTACCATGTGATTTTATAAGGATTTATAGAATTAATAATGATTATTTTATATAATTATAAAATTAATTTTTAGAATCAGAAATCGTCCCACTTCAACTGTTTTTGCATTTTTACAACCTGAAACTCTTCCGAAAACTCCTTCCTAACCTAATCTCATAATTCTGAACACTTTTCATGTTTTGACTTTTTCGATCCGCGGTACGTTTGACTTGTACGAGTCCCGGTGTGAAATTTTCGATACGCAAATCATTTTATATATCGATAAGAATCCATATTCTCAAAAGGCGAGACATTATCACCTTAATTTCGTATAAAGTATTTTTTTAGGAAGCTCTGTTTTGATAATTATCCAACTCTGGTATTAAAATCGTATCGTCTTTTTTGTTATTTAGCGGCTAAGTAACCTATTTTTGGATCCGGTCTGTAAATATAATTATCGAAATATTAAATAAATAAAATATGTGATGGTTCAGTCAGTTATGGGTTGCTGTGTTATCAATTGTTTGTGAATTGTTGGACGCAAAGGTTAATTTTATAATTAATTATTGAGCTGTATGAATTTAATTCATTGTAAAATGATTTTATTGAATACTTATTCTCATAAATGCTAAAATTGATCCTAAAATTATTTTTGTTGTTTTATAATTTTAATTATCATTTTTAGGAGTTTATAAAATTTAGAATTAAATATTTTATTTATTAATTATCTTTAAATGATTTTCTGATTTCATTTACTTGTAAAATCCGTATTTAATTTCAGATTGTTTCAAAAATCATGGAAATTTTATTTTATTAAGTTTTGAATATTTCAAAAAATTTAAAAGTATTTCGAAAATATTATGGCTTTTATTTAATCGCTCGTGTAATCGTTAAACTGTAAAATGCGGAGCTGACGCGCGATTTGAAAATGTTTCAAAACTACGAAAATTTTATTCTACTATTTTTTAAATATTTGGGAGATTTTAAGAGTTATGTAGGATTATTTTGAATTATTTGTATTCTTTCGATGAATTCTCGCTCGAAAAAGGTACCGATAATTCACGATTTGGTGACCGAGATAGGATAATCACGAGAGTAAAATGGAAAAAAAACCCCTAAATATTCATCCCTGAACCCCCCCCCACCGCCTTTCTTTCTCTTCGATTATCTCTGTCAATCTCTCAATCTCTCTCGGTTGTTTCTCTCCATCCCTTCTCTCTCTTAATCCCTCCTCGTCCCTCTTTTCTCTCCTGTGTCCTTTTAATTTCTTCCCCGATTTCTTTTCTTGGTCGCCGCCTCTGCCCCATTTTTCCGGTAAGCCGACCGTCCTGTTCCTTTCCGGCCATCTATGTTTGATTACTACTTTAATTCGTTTGGGTCTTGGATTATATGTATACATATGCTCATGTATGTGTGTATTTCAGTCGGGTTTTACTATGGTGCTCATATTTTCTTCCTGTTGCCACCGCCCCTCATCGGAACCGATGAGGATGGTGGCGCGTAGCTATCTCGGCTGCGTTTTTCTGGTTACCCCTTTTTCCGATTGTAATTGTGTTGTTCCAGTTGACTGTTGCCTGTGTTCTGTCTCTGGTTGTGCTGCGCGTATGTACGTGTTGCTGTGCTGGTTTTCAGAAATTTTTAATTATTTAATTATTATATTTCTTTGCAGGGAATTATTGAATGAATATTCATGAAATAAAAATGAATTTCGTGTAGGAAATTATATAATTAATCGGTAAAATACGCGTTGGAAACCCGATTTAATCGGGTACCCGCGAATTTTACCGTCGTCGGCGATGAGCCTCGGCGAGCCGACGGTGGGCGATGATGATTTTTATCCGAGTCCTAAATTATAAATAAATAAAAATTAAAATTAGTTTGTGAAATAAATTTTAAAACGAAATGAAAAATAAAATACGAATAACAGTATATAATAGTTGAATTCATATTGGTGGTTGGGATTGTTTATTGGATTGTGGATTGTGTTGTGGTTGTGATTTGACGTCGAGATGATTCGACGGGTAGGCCGATAAATAGAGGAAACGCTGCACGATTTTTGGGAAAATTAATTTCAAAAATACGAAAACGTAACCTGTAATTGTCGGAAATATTGAACGAGGATATAATTGAACTTTCTGAAATCGATTTGCGTGACGTGATAAGATATTTTGTGAATAATCGATTACCCTATTTTTCAAAATGACAAATATACGTATTTTCCGAAATTAAATACCGAACCGATTTTCGAAGATGTGAACCATAATTGCTATGTGTATTTCGTTAATACATATAAATATGAATTCAGTTGTGAAATCGTATGGGTAGAATAGGATAGTGATTTGATGTTAAGCTTAAGCGGTTATCCGAATTAGGGTATTTCAACCCTGTAGGTTTTAGACGGAAGACCCGAGATTTGACATCGGACTAGGAACGATCTAGTGATTAGACACCGAGATCAACGAAGTTCCAACAGAAGGGTCTGAATGTTGGGATCGTATCCAGATAGGATAGTAGTTTGACGATAAAGCCGAACGATCAAAGTCGAACCAAAGGCAATATCGGTTAAAGCTTATTGAGGCAAGTATTCTGGATTTTTCTTTTAAATACTGCAAGTATTCTTGAATTTTCTTTTAAATACTGCAAATATTATTCGCTCCTATTCTAAGTTCAGAATAGTTAACTATTTTACATTTCGCTGCAATTACTCTGATCATGCACGTTCCTTTCATTATTGTTCCTGTAATTCGATTGCTCTCATGAGCAAATACCCATTCTTTCGGGTTATTTGCGAACCCTGAATTGGGATGTTTTGAATTCAAAATGATTTGATATGAAAATACTCCATGGGCTGGATAATGATGATGTTTTGAGGATTAAGTGTGTCTTAATCCTCAGGACCGGGATGACTGGTGCCTCGAGATGGGCCGTAGTTCCTGGGGACCTGACAAGATCTATATATTGAGATATAGATCTGTATTATATTCTGACTGATCAGCAGAATATAGATGCGAACTAGTGTCCAATCTAATTTATTATTGATCGCCATTAACGGAAATCTCTCTCGAAAAGTTTTCATGATTCCAAAACCGGACAGAACCCTTATTCGGGAGATGAATCGGGGAATCGCTTGTCGATTTTAAATTTATCGTTAAAGGCTGGTGACAGCCAACATTTATTCGCTCCACTCATTCAAAATAGAATTGTTTAAAATTGTTTTGAGATTTTGTCCGGAAGTTTTCTTTGATATTAATGTTTTAAACTTAAATTATATACTTGCTGGGCATTCTTGGCTCACTCTTTCTTTGTCAATTCTTATTTCTGCCAGAAACAGATAAGGATAAAAATGAATAGCTTAGATAGACAGCAGAAGTTCGAGAAATCTCCGCTGCGAGAGGTTGAAGAAGTTAGAAGAATATGATACGAGCATTAGTTCAAAGGTATTTATATTTGTATTTTAATTGTTGAAAGTTGTAGAAGATTAGATTCTTGTTTCATACCATAACCTGTAAACGATCCGGATAAAGGGGTTAATTGAATATTCTTTTATTCTTCAAGCTTCTTCTTCAAGATCTCCTCTTTCTTCAAGGACCCAGTTAATTCATCCTTAGCAATTTTACACTCAATTCTTAATTTTTTAAATTCAATGAACTGAGACTCTAGCACATTATTCCTCTCACTTAAAAACAAATTATTTTCTTTGATTTTAGCATTTTCCTTAGTAAGAGACTTAAGTGTAACACGCAAATGGTATAGTTCTATAGACATGTCATTTATGGAATCATTAACACTCCGCTTTAGACAAATGTGCAAGGTTAGTGGTGATTACCTGATTACTTGAAGAGATTGAAATAGCTGACATCCTCATCTTCATCCAGACCATCTGTTGCCCAGTCATTTTCTTGTGTAATGAAAGCCCTTTCCTTTTATTTGAGCAACTCAAAGTATTTCTATTTATAATCCACAGGCTCAAACTTCTTTTTATTGGAATCTGACTTTGTACACTCACTGTCAAAGTGCCCTGCCAAGCCACATTTGAAACACTTGAATTTTGATTTATCCACCATGTTTCTATTTGGCTTAGCTGCTCCAAAGTTCTTCTTGAACTTGAGCTTGGAAAATCTTCTGGAAAGAAATGCTATATGTTCATCAATATCTTCCATGTCATCTTGGCTCAAAGAATCTTCATTTTATGCTATCAGCCCCTTGCCCTTATTTTTACAGACCTTTGAAGTTGATTCAACAGCTTCCATCTTCATCTTTTTATCTCTCTCTAACTCAGCAACTAGTGCAATGGACCCTCCTTTCTTCTTTCCTCTCTCCATCCTCTCATCTTGCTCTATTTCAAGCTCATAAGTCTTCAGGATGCTATACAGTCTCTCCAAAGTAAACTCCTTATAGTATTGAGGGTTTCTCAATGAGACTGTCATTGGTTTCCATTCCTTTGGAAGAGATCTAAGGAACTTCAGATTAGAGTCTTTTGTCTGATAGACCCTTCCATGCAACTTCAGAGCATTTAGTAGTTTTTGAAACCTACTAAAAATGTTAGTGAGAGACTCACTTTTTTTACTATAAAAATGCTCATATTGCTGAATCAGTAGCTATATCTTGTTTTCTCTAACTTGCTCAGTGCCATCACAGATGATCTGTATTGTATCCTAAACATCCTTGGCAGTTTTGCAATTGATGATGTTGTCAAACATATCACCATCAACTCCATTGAACATAATATTCATGGCCTTCTTATCTTTCCTGACTTGTTCAATATCAGGATTAGACCATTCATGCCTTGGCTTGGGGACAGATGGCTCATTTCCAGTTGCAGCTCTCATTGGAACATGAGGGCCTCTTTCTATGCAATCTACATAGGCCTCATCTTGAGAGTGTAAATGAAGATGCATCTTTACCTTCTAATGTTGGTAATTATCTTTATCCAGAAAAGGAATCTTGACTCCAAAATCCTTCTTGTTCAACTTGCTGTTTTGTTGTGATCTTTAAACTCTTTATATATCAAGAGCTTGCTCTGCTACCAATTGTTAGTCCCTAACAATGCAACAAGAATTACAGAAGGGGGGTTGAATGGAATTATGGAAACTTTTTTACAAATAAAAATGTTCTATCTTGATAATATATAACCGTGTGAATTGATTTGCAAACTGCGGAATAATAACTTATAATGAATGAATCCACGAGTACTTAAAAACACTAGTCTTTAAAAATATTCTGGTGGATTTAAATGTATCCACCATATATATATATATATTATATCAAGAGAACTCTGTGTAGCAATTAGCTCACAGCTGCTTACAAATTTTAACAACTAAAAATGTAGAGAAATGCTAAGAATACAACTTACAAATGTTTCTCTCTTGGTTGCTTAGTTCCTTGTTCTATTTGCTACTTCTTGGTTTATATATCACCAAGATTACAAAGTAATAAGACAAGATAATAAAACAAAAACTTTCAAGTCTAATACTATGCTACTCCATTACTCTTTTCCAGCATCTTTGAATATCTTCATAATAGCATGGAAAGGGCAATGCTTCTTTGTTCTCTAAAACCCAGTTGAATAGGCTTCCACATTCCATTTGCATACACTCGACGGATGTGACTGTGTTGTCACTGTCAACAGATGTTCGAATTCTTTATCCGTCGAGTTCACGATCATCCGTCGGGTTGTCTTGTTGATCATCCGTTGAATGGCATAGTTGTTTATCCGTCGGGTAGCAATCTGGTACTTGACTTCATTTCATTTATGCAGAATTACAAGACATCATCTATGTACAATTAATCAACCTATTCTGCATATCTAGTTAAAGTCAACATGACTTGAGTACTACTTATAGAATCTAACAATGTGTATGCAGAAATGTGCTACTGACTTATTGTTACATAAGCTACTCACTCGATGGATAATAGATCATCCCTCGGGGACTATATTGAGTCATCCGTGGGGACTATAATCCTTATATTGAGTCATCCGTGGGGACTATAATCCTTATATTGAGTCAACCGTGGGTACCAATATATGGTTGAAGGTGATTCTTATAGCGTGCAAAATCTTTCTAATATTGTGTAAAGTGACTTACAAGGTTAATTAGAGCCAAAATGTGGCCTAAAATTGACTCGTATAAAAGTGGTACTAAGAAGTGGTAAAAGGATGTCAAATTGGATGTATATTATGTTATCATGTTAGTGGTACCATTATATAGTGCAAGTGACTCTTATAGATTGCAAATTTATTCTAATATGGCTGGAAGTCACTTACATGGTTGATTGGAGCCAAAATATGGCCCAAAATTGACTTTTATAAAAGTGGTACCAAGAGGTGGTTAAAAGATGTCAAGTTGAATGTATATGATGTTAACATATTAATTGTACAAATATATGGTGGCAGGTAACTCTTATAGGGTACAAAATCACTCTAATATGTTGTAAAGTGACTTAAAAGCTTAATTAGAGACAAAATATGGCCCAAAATTGACTGGTATAAAAATGGTACCAAGAGGTGGCTAAAGGATGTCAAATTGCACGCATATGATGTTAACTTGTCAATTGTACAATTTAATGGTGGCAAGTGACTTTTATATGGTGCAAAATCACTCTAATATGGTGTAAAGTGACTTACAAGGTTAATTTGAGCCAAAATATAGCCCAAAACTGACTCGTATAAAAGTGGTACCAAGAGGCGGTAAAAGGATGTCTAATTGGATGCATATGATGTTAATATGTCAATTGTACCAATATATGGTGGAAAGTGACTCTTAAATGGTGCAGAGTAACTCAAATATGGTGAAGAGTGACCTACATGGTTGATTAGAGCCAAAATGTGGGACAAAATAGACTCGTATGAAAGTGGTACAAAGAGGTGGTAGAAGGATATCAAATTGGATTTATATGATGTTAACATGTTAATTATACCAATATATGGTCGTAAGTGACTTATATGGTTCAAAATCACTCTAATATGTTGTAAAGTGACTTAAAAGCCTGATTAGAGCCAAAATGTGGCCCAAAATTGACTCATATAAAAGTTGTACCAAGAGGTGGTTAAAGGATATCAAATTGCATGTATATGATGTTCACATGTCAATTGTACAATTTAATGGTGTCAAGTGACTCTTATATGGTGCAAAATCACTCTAATATGGTGTAAAGTGACTAACAAGGTTGATTTGAGCCAAAATGTGGCCCAAAATTGACTCATATAAAAGTGGTACCAAGAGGCGGTGAAAGGATGTCACATTGGATGTATATGATGTTACTATGTCAATTGTACCAATATATGGTGGTAAAGGACTCTTAAAGGGTGCAAAGTGACTCTAATATGGAGAAAAGTGACCTACATGGTTCATTAAAGCCAATATGTGGGACTATATAGACTCGTATGAAAGTGGTACAAAGAGGTCGTAAAAGGATGTCAAATTGGATGTATATGATGTTAACACATTAATTGTAACAATATATGGTGGCATGTGACTTATAGGGTGCAAAATCACTCTAATATGTTGTAAAGTGACTTAAAAGCTTGATTAGAGCCAAAATGTGGCCCAAAATTGACTCGTATAAAAGTGGTACCAAGAGGCGGTAAAAGGATGTCAAATTGGCTGTATATGATGTTAACATGTTAATTTTACCAATATATGGTGGCAAGCGACTGTTGTATTGTGCAACATCACTCTAATATGGTGTAAGTGACTAACAAGGTTGATTAGAGCTAAAATGTGGCCCAAAATTGACTCGTATAAAACTGGTACCAATAGGTGGTAAAAGGATATAAAATTAGATGTATATGATGTTATCATGTTAATTTTAACAATATATTGAGGCAAGGTACTCTTATTAGTATGCAAAATGACTCTAATATGGTCAAAAGTGAGTCATGGTTTATTCGGTCCAAAACGTGCGTATAAATTTACTTGTATGAGAGTGGTACCAAGAGGCGGTAAAAGGATATCAAATTAAATGTAAATGTTACTTTTGCCAATATATAGTGGCAAGTGACTCTTATAGGGTGCAAAATCACTCGTATATGGTGTAAAGTGACTTAAAAGGTTGATTATAGCCAAAATGTGGCCTAACATTGACTCGTATAAAAGTGGTACCAAGAGGTGGTAAAATGATGTCAAATTAGATGTATATGATGTCATCATGTTAATTGTACCAATATATGGTGGAAAATGATTCTTATAGGGTGCAAAATTACTCTAATACGGTGTAAAGTGACTTACAAGGTTAATTAATGCCAAAATGTGGCCCAAAATTAAGTCGTATAAAAGTATTACCAGGAGGTGTTTAAAAGATGTCAAATTGAATGTATATGATGTTAACATGTCAATTGTACCAATATTGTTAGGAACCACGGACCTATGGTGTTACTATATTTTACGATAAAGATTACGAAAAGAGGATTACCTTGTTAATGGTTGATTCCACGCTCTTCTATTGTATTCCCAAATTCCCTTGAGCGAAGTGTGGCCTCCGTCTTCTCAAGTTATCCTCTCTTCTTGCTTCTTGGTGGCTACAATATGTTTTCACACACTCCCAAGCAAGAAGAGAATAAGAATATATATTGGCTACAATAGGGACCATGGATAATTAGGTTGGGCCTTCTAATTACATCTTGAGCCTAGCCCAATGTAATTAAATATTAATTCAATCCACTAAAGAATTAATATTTGCACTACCTTTCCTAATACCGTAATTTAATTAATTCGGTTCCAATATTATTTGCTTATTAAATTCCCCATGTTTAAAATATCATATGTTCATTAATTAAATAAATTACTGATAATTTATTTAATTAATATCTTTTATCCTTGATCATCCACTCAACCTTTATTTAATTATGCCAGAATAAATTCCACATGCAGGGTTTCACATAATTAAATCTTTTTGAGCTTTCAAGGGGACATCATTAACCCGAATATTATCAGGACATGGATTCCTTCAATAAATAATATCCACCATGTATATAATTCCATCACCCAAAATATAATGATATAATTCAAAAGAATTATTTCATATATAAATCAAAGCATGTAAATAATATACACGTGTCAATTACTATTTCCGGATTAAGAACCTAAGCATTAATAATAACATAGAATCTTAGTTCTCCTTCTTAATCAGTATTAAGGGAACAATTCTAAATTTAATCATGTTCAATATACACAAAGTATACTAGTATTATTTATTTGTCAATATAAACTAATCTAAATAATACTACAGCCATACCAGTGGATTGTCCAACACCACCTGTGCTGTGAACCTTATTATATTATATTACCGTATTTAACAATCTAATATTCTGTATCCCATTTGATACTAGATTGTTCACAATATATAATATTAGACAACATGTAAACATTCAAATGATTCTCAAATAAACTGGCCAGAAATAAATGTACATACTTCAAATAAATATTTTCAGTATACACTAACAATCTCCCACTTATACTCAAAATATTCTATGTGTACATCAGTGTTTATTTAATCCACTATTACATAAAAATCTATGTGTCCATCCATCTGACTCCTATCGCTTCCACATGCTTGTCAAAAACCTTGGTTGGCAAGCTCTTTGTGAAAGGATCTGCTCGGTTGTCTTCTGATGATATGTGAGCCACAACTATATCTCCTCGCTTTACGATTCCTCGTATGAGATGATACTTACATTTAATATGTTTAGTTGCTTTGTGGTCTCGCGGTTCCTTTGAATTTGCCACAGCACCAGTGTTATCACAATACACCGTCAAGCTCCTAGGCAAATTAGGTACCACATCTAAGTCCAAAAGGAAGTTCCTGAACCATACAGCCTCCTTGGCAGCCTCAGAGGCCGCCACGTACTCGGCCTCCATGGTGGAGTCTGCAATGCATTTCTGCTTTACACTTCTCCATATAACGGCTCCACCTCCCAAAGTAAAAACATATCCCGAGGTTGATTTCCTCTTATCCCTATCTGATTGGAAATCTGAATCAGTATATTCCAAAGGAAATAGATCTGAGGCCTTGTAAATTAACATATACTCCTTAGTACTTCTCAGGTACTTGAGTATAGTTTTTACTGCACTCCAATGTTCCTGACCTGGGTTCGACTGATATCTACTAACCATGCCTACAGCAAAGCAGATGTCAGGCCTCGTACATAACATAGCATACATTAAGCTTCCACATGCTGCAGCATAAGGAACTGCTTTCATGCTCTCTATATCCTTAGGTGTCGAAAGACACTGCTTCTTAGATAGAGCAACTCCATGCTTAAAAGGTAAAAAACCTTTCTTGGAGTTCTGCATGTTAAAACGAGCTAATACTTCATCAATGTAGGGCTCTTGAGATAAAGCCAACATCCTTTTCTTGCGATCCCTTATAACTTTGATCCCAAGGATGTATGCCGCTTCACCTAAGTCCTTCATGTCAAATTGTTTGAACAACCATGCCTTTACCGATGACAACATCTCAACATTGTTTCCAATGAGTAAAATATCATCTACATATAGTACTAGAAAAACCACTGCATTACCTTCACTTCTCTTATACACGCATGATTCGCTTGGACTTTGATCAAATCCATATGACTGGACTGCCTGATCAAAATGAATATTCCAGTCTCTAGAAGCTTGTTTAAGTCCATAAATAGACCTCTTAAGCTTATATACCAGATGCTCTTGGCCTTCCTTAATGAATCCTTTTTGTTGCTGCATATAGATGGTTTCTTCAAGACTTCCATTAAGAAAAGCTGTCTTGACATCCATTTGCCAAATCTCATAATCGAGATGAGCTGCTATAGATAAAAGAATACGGATTGACTTAAGCATGACTACCAGTGAAAAGGTTTTCTCATAATCGATACCTTCTTTCTGAGTATACCCTTTCGCAACAAGTCTTGCTTTCCAGGCTTTCACCTTTTTATCTAATCCCCTCTTTTTCTTGTAGATCCACTTACATCCAATAGGTTTTATACCTTTGGGTGGTTCCACGAGCTCCCAGACCTGATTAGAATACATCCCGATTCTTCGGACTATAAAATAAATATCCTTTCATTCCCATGGGGTAGCCTACAAACAACCTTACTTCTGTACGAGATTCTAACTTAGTCGCGTTCTTGTTCAGCACATGTGCTGGACAACCCCATATTCGAATATGTCTTAGACTCGGTTTATCCCCGGTCCACAATTCTAAGGGGGTTTTAGGAACCGACTTAGAAGGTACTAAGTTCAGAAGATAAGCTGCTGTCTCTAAGGCATGTCCCTAAAACGACTTGGGTAAATCCGAATAACTCATCATCGATCTAACACTCTCTAAAAGAGTCCGGTTCCTTCTCTCTGCTACACCGTTCTGCTGGGGTGTGCCTGGTGCAGTTAACTGGGATTCTATCCCATTTCTGATAAATATTCCCTAAATTCTCCAAGCAAGTATTCGCCACCACGATCTGATCGTAGTGACTTGATACTTTTATTAAGTCGCTTCTCCGTTTTAGCTTTGTACTCTTTGAACTTATCAAAGCACTTAGACTTACGGTGCAACAAATAAACGTACCCATATCTAGAATAATCATCAATGAAAGTGACGAAATATTCATAACCACCTCTTGCTTGGATATTCATGGGTCCACATAAATCAGAGTGAACCAATTCTAACAGTTGTTTGGCTCTATTCCCTTTTGCCTTGAAAGGCCTATTAGTCATTTTACCTTCCAAGCAGGATTCACAAACTGGAAATGGCTCCACTGCCAATGAGCTTAAAGGCCCGTCTACTACCAGTCTTTGAATCCTCCTCAAGTTAATATGACCTAATCTCAAGTGCCAAAGATATGTTTGGTTCAAACTAGAAGGTTCCTTTCTTTTAGTAGAGTTAGAAGATGTGTTGTTCAATTCCCTAAATTACAGTTGCAGTGCAAGTTGACTAGGATTAATTATATACAAATTGTCTTGCAATGTACCAGAACATATAATTCGTTTATTCATCATAATAGAAACATTACGATCCAAACAAACATTCTAACCATCCAAAGCAAGTTTAGAAACCGAAATTAAATTCCTTCTAAAAGAAGGTACATAAAGACAATTGTTCAAAACCAAAATCCTATCAGAACCAAAAGATAAATGAATAACTCCTACTGCAACTATTGCTACTTTCGTAGCATCTCCCATAAACACGTATATCTCACCATCTCTAAGCATTCTGGATAGTTGGAACCCCTGCATAGAATTACAAACATGATCAGTGGCTCCTGTATCTACACACCAAGTGCTCGTAGATATAGCCGCTATAAATGTTTCTGTAACTAGAGAAAGAGACATACCAGTATTGTTTGTCTTCTTAGGAAGAGGACAATCCTGTTTCCAGTGACCTGACTTTTTGCATCTGAAGCACTTTCCCTTAGGCTTTTTCACACCACCCTGAACTCCCACTGCCTTCACAGCTTTCTGTGTCTGAGCCTTTTTCTTCTTCTTAATACCTTTCGGCTTAGAGGAAGAACCTTTCTCAGCCACATTCACTTGAACACTCTGCCTAAATAATCCTTCAGTTGCCTGAAGTTCTGTCAGCAGTTCCGCGAGACTATACTGCCTCTTGTTCATGTTGTAATTCAAGCGGAACTGCTCAAAACTCTTGGACAAGCTTATAAGGATAATGTCAATCTGGGTTTCTCCGTCAAGTTCAGCAACAAGGATCTCTATCTCATTCAGATACGACATCATCTTGAGAATATGATCCCTTACAGGTGTGCCTTCAGCCATCTGAGTGTTCATTAAAGCCTTCATGGCTAGTTGCCTAGCAGCCCTATTCTGATCTCCAAAAAGTTCCTTGAGATTAAAGAGCATATCCGAAGAAGTGGCCATAGACTGATGCTGATGCTGCAAAACACCCAACATTGCTGCCAGAATGTAACATCGCGACATCTCATCAGCCTTAATCCACCATTTATAATACTCTTTCTCATCTTCAGGAGCATCAGCAGCAGGTTATTCAGGCTTGGGTTCATAAGTGCAAAACTTGTACTCCTCAGCAGTCAACACAATGTCCAAATTTCATTTCCATTCAATATAGTTAGGTCCGGTAACTTTGTTATCCTTAAGTATGGTGAATAGTGGATTAAAGCTCATTTTATCCTGAGAATCATGCATAAAAACATCACATAAATAAGGGTGCATTAATTATTAAGATCTAAATTATTAAAATTTAATGCACTAACATCTAAACACCATAAGCTTCTGGTACGCCACGATGTGTGACATGTATACCACCTAATTTTGTTTAAATGTTACTTCGGTCCTATTACTAAACAATATGCCACGTTGGGGTGGACTATATTATTTTTCATAACTAAGTGTATACCATCATCAAATCTTAAATTATTCGAAATCTATGGAACTTGGTATGCCATGATGGGTGGCGTGTATACCTTCCAATATTCGTAATTTTGCCTTGAATATAATACTTCAATTCAATATTCATCAATGGTTTGATTTCCAGGTAGTGGAGGAGTCACATCGGTCTCGCTTAAAACCCACAGCCTTACAAGTTCGATGAACCCGTTTTTGACAAAATCGCCCCAAATCAGAAATAAAGAAAATCCGTATTTAATCCTTTCAAAATTTATTAATTTAAGAAGTTTGTTCTAGTAATTTCTATAACATTCTAGACACCACAAATTACCACGATGGGTGACGTATATATAATTTATATTCGTCTTTATGTTAAATTACCTACAACCAATAATGGAGACCATGGGATTTAATTTCATATTAATTCCCTCTCCCACTTAGATTTTTTTTATTAAAATTGAGGAATTTTAAAATTAAATGGGGCCCTATGTTGTTATAATTATGTCTAATCATGCATTCAAAATACACACATAATTTTAGCAACATATAACATTTAATTAAAGCAATAAATTAATTTTATGTCCATGTCGTCCGAATTAAGTTAAACATGCAATTTTAAAAGAATTACACACATAATTAACGACACACATAATCAATAAATTAAAGCAATAGTTAAAATTTAATGGAAAAAATTAAAATAAATTTTTCACTATTATGGCCCTTGAAAAAAATCCAACTCTCAAAAAAAATCTGCCTCAAGCGCGCCCCGACGCCCCCAGCAGCCCCAGCAGCCCCAGCAGTCCCAGCTGCCGCAGCAGCCGCAGCAGCCCCAGCAGCCCCAGCAGTCCCAGCTGCCGCAGCAGCCGCAGCAGCCCCAGCAGCCCCAGCAGTCCCAGCTGCCGCAGCGGCCGCAGCGCGCGCCTGTTGCTTTTCTCTGAGTTTTGTTTTGATTTTGTTCGATCCAAACATCAACAGCAGCCCCTTGTAATCGCACAGCGGAATAAAAAACTACCGGAATTGATTTCCGATCGCACATAAGTATTACAAAATATCCGGAACAATTACAAAAAAAATAGATCTAATACAAAACTAATTTTGTAAAATCTATTCTAACACGATCAACCCTCGTGTAAATTACAACCACGATTAAACCACGTGGAAACCAAAACAAAAATTAACCACGATTAAACCACGTGGGATCCAAACACATAATTAAAATATACATGGCCATAACAGTGGATTAACAACCTGCATCAAAACCAATACAAGCAAAACACTATATACACGCATATATAATTACGACATGGACATTATATTATAAAACGTAGAACCCATTACCAGGCTCTGATACCAATTGTTGGGAACCACAGACTTAGGGTGTTACTATGTTTTACGATAAAGATTACGAAAAGAAGATTACCTTGTTAATGGTTGATTCCACGCTCTTCTATTGTATTCCCAAATTCCCTTGAGCGAAGTGTGGCCTCCGTCTTCTCAAGTTATCCTCTCTTCTTGCTTCTTGGTGGCTATAATATGTTTTCACACACTCCCAAGCAAGAAGAGAATAAGAATATATATATATAGGCTACAATAGGGACCATGGATAATTAGGTTGGGCCTTCTAATTACATCTTGAGCCTAGCCCAATGTAATTAAATATTAATTCAATCCACTAAAGAATTAATATTTGCACTACCTTTCCTAATACCGTAATTTAATTAATTTGGTTCCAATATTATTTGCTTATTAAATTCCCCATGTTTAAAATATCATATGTCCACTAATTAAATAAATTACTGATAATTTATTTAATTAATATCTTTAATCCTTGATCATCCACTCAACCTTTATTTAATTATGCCAAAATAAATTCCACCTGCAGGGTTTCACATAATTAAATCTTTTTGAGCTTTCAAGGGGACATCATTAACCCGAATATTATCAGGACATGGATTCCTTCAATAAATAATATCCACCATGTATATAATTCCATCACCCAAAATATAATGATATAATTCAAAAGAATTATTTCATATATAAATCAAAGCATGTAAATAATATACACGTGTCAATTACTATTTCCGGATTAAGAACCTAAGCATTAATAATAACATAAAATCTTAGTTCTCCTTCTTAATCAGTATTAAGGGAACAATTCTAAATTTGATCCTGTTCAATATACACAAAGTATACTAGTATTATTTATTAGTCAATATAAACTAATCTAAATTATACTACAGCCATACCAGTGGATTGTCCAACACCACCTGTGCTGTGAACCTTATTATATTATATAACCGTATTTAACAATCTAATATTCTGTATCCCATTTGATACTAGATTGTTCACAATATATAATATTAGACAACATGTAAACATTCAAATGATTCTCAAATAAACTGGCCAGAAATAAATATACATACTTCAAATAAATATTTTCAGTATACACTAACAAATATATGGTTGAAGGTGACTCTTATAGGGTGCAAAATCACTCTAATATGGTGTAAAGTGACTTACAAGGTGGATTAGAGCCAAAATGTGGCCTAAAATTGACTCATATAAAAGTGGTGCCAAGAGGTGGTAAAAGGATGTCAAATTGAATGCATATTATGTTATCATGTTAATTGTACCATTATATAGTGCAAGTGACTCTTATAGATTGCAAATTTATTCTAATATCGTTGGAAGTCACTTACATGGTTGATTAGAGGCAAAATGTGGCCCAAAATTGACTTTTATGAAAGTGGTACCAAGAGGTGGTTAAAACATGTCAAGTTGAATGTATATGATGTTAACATGTCAATTGTACCAATATATGGTGACAAGTAACTCTTATAGGGTGCAAAATTTCTATAAGATGGTGAAAAGTGAGCTACATGGTTGATTAGAGCCAAAATGTGGGACAAAATAGACTCATATGAAAGTGGTACAAAAAGGTGGTTAAAGGATGTCAAATTGGATGTATATGATATTAACATGTTAATTGTACCAATATATGGTGGCAAGTGACTTATAGGGTGCAAAAACACTCTAATATGGTGTAAAGTGACTTACAATGATCATTAGAGCCAAAATGAGCCCCAAAATGGACTCGTATAAAAGTGGTACCAAGAGGCGGTGAAAGGATGTCAAAATGTATGTATACGATGTTAATATGTCAATTGTACCAATATATGGTGTAAAGGGACACTTAAAGGGTGCAAAGTGACTCTCATGTGGAGTAAAGTGACCTACGTGGTTGATTAAAGCCAATATGTGGGATAAAATTGACTCGTATGAAAGTGGTATAAAAAGGTGGTAAAAGGATGTCAAATTGGATCTAAATGATGTTAACTTGTTAATTGTACCAATATATGGTGGCATGTGATTCTTATAGGGTGAAAAATCACTCTAATATGTTGTAAAGTGACTTAAAAACTTGATTAGAGCCAAAATGTGGCCCGAAATTGACTCGTATAAAAGTAGTACCAAGAGGCGGTAAAAGGATGTCAAATTGGATGTATATGATGTTAACATGTTAATTTTACCAATATATGGTGGCAATTGACTGTTGTAGTGTGCAACATCACTCTAATATGGTGTAAGTGACTTACAAGGTTGATTATAGCCAAAATGTGGCCCAAAATTGACTCGTATAAAAGTGGTACCAAGAGGTGGTAAAAGGATATAAAATTATATGTATATGATGTTAACAAATTAATTTTATCTAAATATATGAAGGCAAGTTACTCTTATTAGGGCGCAAAATGACTCTAATTTGGTAAAAAATGTCTTACATGGTTTATTCGGTCCAAAACATGGGCATAAATTTACTTGTATGAAAATGGTACCAAAAGGCGGTAGAAGGATGTCAAATTAGATGTATATGATATTAAAATGTTACTTTTACCAATATATAGTGGCAAGTGACTCTTATAGGGTGCAAAATCAATCTAATATGGTGTAAAGTGACTTAAAAGGTTGATTAGAGCCAAAATGTGGCCCAACATTGACTCGTATAAAAGTGGTACCAAGAAGTGGTTAAAAGATGGAAAATTGAAGGTATATGATGTTAACATGTCAATTGTACAAATATATTGTTGAAGGTGACTCTTATAGCGTGCAAAATTACTCTAATATGGTGTAAAGTTACTAACAAGGTTGATTAGAGCCAAAATGTGGCCTAAAATTGACTCGTATAAAAGTGATACTAAGAGGTGGTAAAAGGATGTCAAATTGGATATATATTATGTTATCATGTTAGTTGTACCATTATACAGTGCAAGTGACTCTTATAGATTTCAAATTTATTCTAATATGGTCGGAAGTCACTTACATGGTTGATTAGAGCCAAAATGTGGCCCAAAATTGACTATTATAAAAGTGGTACCAAGAGGTGGTTAAAAGATGTCAAGTTGAATGTATATGATGTTACCATATTAATTTTACCAATATATGGTGGTAGGTAACCCTTATAGGGTACAAAATCACTCTAATATGTTGTAAAGTGACTTAAAAGTTTGATTAGAGACAAAATATGGCCCAAAATTGACTCGTATAAAAGTTGTACCAAGAGGTACTTAAAGGATGTCAAATTGCATGTATATGATGTTAACATGTCAATTTTATAATATAATGGTGGAAAGTGCTTCTTATATGGTGCAAAATCACTCTAATATGGCGTAAAGTGACTTACAAGGTTGATTTGAGCCAAAATATGGCCCAAAACTGACTCGTATAAAAGTGGTACCAAAAGGCGGTAAAAGGATGTCTAATTGGATGTATATGATGTTAATATGTCAATTTTACCAATATATGGTGGAAAGTGACTTTTAAAGGGTGCAAAGTGACTCTAATATGGAGAAAGTGACCTACATGGTTGATTAAAGCCAATATATGGGACAAAATTGATTCGGATGAAAGTGGTACAAAGAGGTGTAAAAGGATGTCAAATTGGATGTATATGATGTTAAAACGTTAATTGTACCAATATATGGTGGCATGTGACTCTTATAGGGTGCAAAATTACTCTAATATGTTGTAAAGTGACTTAAAAGCTTGATTAGAGCCAAAATGTGGCCCAAAAAAATTGACTCGTATAAAAGTGGTACCAAGAGGCAGTAAAAGGATGTCAAATTGGTTGTATATGATGTTAACATGTTAAGTTTACCAATATATGGTTGCAAGTGACTGTTGTAGTGTGCGACATCATTCTAATATGGTGTAAGTGACTAACAAGGTTGATTAGAGCCAAAATGTGGCCCAAAATTGACTCGTATAAAAGTGGTACCAAAAGGTGGTAAAATGATATAAAAGTAGGTGCATATGATGTTAACATGTTAATTTTAACAATATATGGAGGCAAGTTACTATTATTAGTGTGCAAAATGACTCTAATATGGTCAAAAGTGAGTTACATGGTTTATTCGGTCCAAACCGTGCGCATAAATTTACTTGTATTAAAGTGGTACCAAGAGGTGGTAGAAGGATGTCAAATTAGAGGTATATGATATTAACATGTTACTTTTACCAATATATAGTGGCAAGTGACTCTTATAGGGTGCAAAATTACTCTTATATGGTGTAAAGTGACTTAAAAGGTTGATTATAGCCAAAATATGGCCCAACATTGACTCTTAAAAAAGTGTTACCAAGAGGTGGTAAAAGGATGTCAAATTGAATGCATATTATTTTATCATGTTAATTGTACCATTATATAGTGCAAGTGACTCTTATAGATTGCAAATTTATTCTAATATCGCTGGAAGTCACTTACATGGTTGATTAGAGCCAAAATGTGGCCCAAAATTGACTTTTATGAAAGTGGTACCAAGAGGTGGTTAAAACATGTCAAGTTGAATGTATATGATGTTAACATGTCAATTATACCAATATATGGTGGTAAGTAACTCTTATAGGGTGCAAAATTTCTATAAGATGGTGAAAAGTGACCTACATGGTTGATTAGAGCCAAAATGTGGGACAAAATAGACTCGTATGAAAGTGGTACAAAAAGGTGGTTAAAGGATGTTAAATTGGATGTATATGATATTAACATGTTAATTGTACCAATATATGGTGGCAAGTGACTTATAGGGTGCAAAAACACTCTAATATGGTGTAAAGTGACTTACAATGTTCATTAGAGCCAAAATGAGCCCCAAAATGGACTCGTATAAAAGTGGTACCAAGAGGCGGTGAAAGGATGTCAAAATGTATGTATACGATGTTAATATGTCAATTGTACCAATATATGGTGTAAAGGGACACTTAAAGGGTGCAAAGTGACTCTCATGTGGAGTAAAGTGACCTACGTGGTTGATTAAAGCCAATATGTGGGACAAAATTGACTCGTATGAAAGTGGTATAAAAAGGTGGTAAAAGGATGTCAAATTGGATCTAAATGATGTTAACTTGTTAATTGTACCAATATATGGTGGCATGTGATTCTTATAGGGTGAAAAATCACTCTAATATGTTGTAAAGTGACTTAAAAACTTGATTAGAGCCAAAATGTGGCCCGAAATTGACTCGTATAAAAGTAGTACCAAGAGGCGGTAAAAGGATGTCAAATTGGATGTATATGATGTTAACATGTTAATTTTACCAATATATGGTGGCAATTGACTGTTGTAGTGTGCAACATCACTCTAATATGGTGTAAGTGACTTACAAGGTTGATTATAGCCAAAATGTGGCCCAAAATTGACTCGTATAAAAGTGGTACCAAGAGGTGGTTGTAACACCCCCAGATCTGGGGTCGGGGATCCGGGTTGTCACGGTCTTTCTTTCCACAATATCACTTCACTTAATTAATAATAAATAACCTCATACTGTGACCCCACACTAACACACACCACAACCCGTTATAGTCTCAGAGATGAAATTGAAATAAGTACAAGTCTTTGAATCCACAATTTAAAAGTTATTACAACCCAAAACGATTACTTGATAATTTACAGTTAATTGCCATTATCTGCCACAAGTTATAATTATACATAATTTGATTCTCAAAAGTAGATGGTCTGAACTACAATGGATCTACCTCTGCAGCTATAGCAGCTACAACATCAGCGGGAAGACGCGGGACGCTTCCCACGCGCTTGCGCTGGGTCTGCTGGAGTCTGGCCATCTCTCCTAACTGTTGTTGTGTGATGAAGAAATAAAGCAAGAGTGAGCCTTACAGCTCGCAAGATAATATGTATAGTGATAACAATAATATAAGTATCTAAATGGATACTTAATAGCATCTCTATCATATGCAAGATAATTACTTACTAGATATAAGTAAAAACAAGGAATGAAGTTACCAATACTTCACCACACTTATATCATATATAAAGTTACTTGAACTGCCACCGTTCAAAGTATTATAGTTTTTAAGAAAAACATCCCATAGATGAGACCACAAGTTAAGACTTGAATAGATTCAATCTTTGAAAGATTATTGAATGAAAAAGTTATGAGATATTTTATTTAGTCCCGGTATATATATATCCACATATATATATATACCCCTTTAAACATTTTCTGAAACCTCTGTTATGTAAAGTATGAACAGAGTTTGAAACATCCAATGAATTTTGGAAAGGAAAAGAATTTTGGCATAAACCCGATATCTCGCTGATCAGGCAAAGATACCAATAAGTAACCTTTTCTACTGTAGATGGATGAATTCCTCACCGGTCATCACCCTGGCCGCATTAGGACCTCGCGCTAGACCGTACCCCGGCCCCTCACGCGTTGATGGACTGCCACCCAGCCACTTACACAATAATAGACCGTACCCCGGCCTGTCGCTTATGCCGACTCAATGAGATGGGCTTACTTCCCGAACGTTGGGCAAGTAATCAATTCTGTTATTCCTAGTGGACTAACAATGAGATTTATAGAAGGGGGGTTGAATGTAAATCTCAAAACTTTTTCAAGTTTTGAGCAGTTTATGAAAGTTGTGTGTTCAAGAAGAACAAGTGTGTGAATTGCTTTAAGCTAATACAGACAGATATATATTCAAGCACAAATGTAAAGAACACAACAGACCTTAAAAACTTTTCTGGTGGATTTGTTGTTCCACCAGAGATGGTATTTTAGAAAATCTGTGATTAAACAATGTTGATCACAGCTGCATCCTAGTACAAACTAGATGAATTTTCTCTCAATATTTTTCTAAACAGCTCTGGAAAATCTCACATCTAATTACTAGCTTCTACTTGGTTTATATATTACCAAGTGTACAAGTGAAGAACAATATAAAATACAGTAATAAAATAAGATCTTCACTTGCTTCTTTTCCTGTTCACTCCAGTACTTTGTTGACTATTGCATCTTTGTACTAGAGAAGAACGGCTGCTTTTTCTGTTGTTCCTGAAATTCGGCTACCACATCTCAGTTGTCTCTATCAACCCATGTGCCTCTGTTTGTAGGTACAACTACCCCTTATCAATGGCTAATCATCAGAACATCCGTTGAAGCTTTCATCCGTTGATGCACTCATCCGTTGAAGGATGTTATCCGTTGAAGCTTTCATCCGTTTATGCACTCATCCGTTGAAGGATGTTATCCGTTGATGACTTTATCCGTTGAAGCTTTAGAGACATCCGTTGAAGCTTAGCTTCTCATCCGTTGAAGGTCTTTAAGTCATCTGTTAATACCACTTCACTTATACAAAATTACAAGGCATGAAGTATTTACAATTGGCCTTCCTATCTGCATATCATCTAGTAGTCAACATGACTCATAGTTTCTCTCAACTTCCAAGAATTACATTTTAAATACAGAGACTGAAATATGCTACAACACTAGACTTATTTCTAAGTAAAGCTACACCATCAACGGATAGCCAAAGTGGTCTTATCCGTTGAGGCTACAGACACTAAATTTCTACTTAAGTATTTTGTTAAACATATCATCAAACTAATGCACATACATTCCTAACAATCTCCCCCTATTTATGTCTATAAGAATTGTAGGCATAAATTCAGGGTTAACTTGATGATAACAAAACACTTAACAGATATATGAATTGAAACTAAGTAGAAATTTAAAAATGCTGCAAAAGTGTATGTACTAGGAGATAATTGAAGATTTACAGTGTTTCCAAGGACACTCCTTTAGTCTGAGCAAATCATCTTTTTCTTCTTTGTTCCCTGGTTTTCTTTCCTAGCCTTTTGTCATTTTCCTCAATTTGGAGTTGGAGTTGTCTGAAGAATTCAGCTTCATCTTCAACACTGACATCCAACTTAGATTGCATTTCTTTGAGAGTTTCATTGCTGGCAATCTTGAGTTGGTCTTCAAGTCTGAAAAATCTTCTGACTCCTTTATCATCTCTAAATTCCATCAACCAATGAGGTGATTTGAGAATTTTCATTTCCCTTTCTTGAATGAGTAAAGTCCTGGGTAAAGCATTGGGCTCCCTCCAAGTTTTCCTTATATTGGCTATCTTGTTGAGAATTTCAGTCTTGGCAGTTCTGGTAAAGCCAGAATCCTTTTGTATAGCTGAATAGACTCTAATCAAGGTAGAGTAGCCTTCATCCAGAATCCTGTGGAGAGGCCATGTTCTTTCCCCAGCTCCTTTATATCTGAACACTAATCTCTCTGGTAACTGTCTGTAGGCAGCTATTCCCCTTACATCCTCCAGCTCATCCAGATAGAGTTCAATGTCTGAAATTTCTTTTATGTCACAGATGTGAACATAATCATCTTTAGAAATGGGTGACTTAGGCTTAGGTTTTTGTTTTTGAGTGAATTTCTTAGAGGTTATGGGAGGTGTAGATTTTGGTTTTCTTTTCTGTTTCTTTGGTAGTGGAAGAGTGGTTAGAAAGGTAGGCAATTTGATAGTGTCCCAATCAATAGGTTCCTCTTTTGGAATGATTGGTTCACCATGGATGTTTATTGTGGGATCAGCAACAAGGGGTTCAGGTATGGAAGGTAGTGGTTTAGATATAGATTTGGTTACTTCAGTGTTATCTCCACTCCTTCTATGTGCCTTGGCCTTTCTTCTGTTTCCCTTCTGCCATTCCTCTCTTTCTTCCACACTCTCACCAAATATACTCCCTAAAACCTCATCTAGGTTTGTAGTCTTGTCTTCACCCCTGACTTCAATCCCTTTTTCTTTTTCAACTAGACTTGACTTTAGCTGTTGTTCAAGCTTTGCTTGTGCTCTTTTTTCAGCCTTTAATTGCTTGTCTTCTTCCTTCTTGGCTATTGAGAATTTGGGATGTCCTTGCATCACACATATGCTTTTTCCCTCTCTAATGATAATAGCTCTATTTCTCCTTACAGCCTCATCCATGGTCTTTTTGAGATAAGCAATACTTCTGCCTAAAATCTTGTTCTCATCAGCTTTTGGAGGAGGAAAGTCCACTTCTTTTAAAGGATTCTTTGTTGAGTCCTTATTGGATCTTTCATTGGGCTTGAGAATTATAGCTTGTAGTTCTTTGGAGGAAGCTTCTCCATCCTTATGACTCCCTACTGGCATGAGCTCCATGTTGATTGGTTCAATTTTTGTGCTGTATTTCACAGATGTTGATTTGTCTTGTGTAGAACCAAACAACAGTTGCAACCTTTCATCAATTCTCCTCCTTTGCTCTTTCACTTGAATTTCAGCTGCTGCTAGCTGAATCAAATCAATTCCATCAGGCTTGCCCTTGATTTGAATGGTTTGAGAAGTAGTGATGGCAGGAACTAGCACTTTAGATATGTTGACTTTTGTAGATGGCTCTCCTTCCCCTTCCCTTTTACTCTCCCCCTTTTTGTTATCATCAAGGAGAGGGGTCAAGCCTTGTGCTTTTGCCAGCTGCATTAGGAGACTGGTTTGAGATTGTTGATTGTGAAGAATGGTGGCCACAGAATTTTCAATAACTTGAACTCTGTCTTCTAACTTGGCCAACCGTTTTTCAGTAACAGATTCTTTCTTCAATCTCAAAACCAAGTCCTGCAATGTACCATAGGGCATGACTGAATCCAATTTTTCTGAAGTATAGGTTTTCAAGTCAGCAATATCCTTCCTGAGATCATCCATACTCAGATTCTGCTTCACTTGCTGCAGCTTCATGAGATGCAGTGAGTCCAGGTGAGCTTGAAGGATAGCCTTGATACTTGCATGTGAAGTATTCTGAATGGCCTGTTGAATAGTGTTGATTTGTTTGACTAAAGAGACATTGAATTCCCCTGATCTGTACTCCTTAGTCAAGGCCCATTCAGGTAGATTTGGAATTGAACTAGGGCCTTCATCTCCCCCTAAGTTCATGCTTCCATCAAAAGAAATAGAGTCATCATCATCAGAATTTGCTCCAAATTCCTCAGATGGCTCACCAGCTGTAGAAGGCATTTTGTTAATGGCAGCTTTATCCCTTTGAAGAGATTCTGTTGTGTGCACTAGATGTAGTGACCTTTCTGCTTTCTCATTGCCCTGAGCAGCCAACAGTTGATAGGCTGTCACAGGATGAGTAAAAGTGTCAGCATCCAAGGAAATGTTATCAATTACAGCTTTGTAATGTTGCTGAAATTGTCTTTCCTTTTCAGCATCATCCACAATCATTGACTCATTAGCAATGGCTGGTTCCACCCTTGTATCTACTGTACCTGCTTTTCTCTCTTTTTCTCTATGTTCTTGCATCAGGGGCTCCCCCTGGCTCACACAACTCACTCCCTCACCTTCACCTACTAAGGTGGTACTCCACTCACTTACTTTTGCCATGCTGGAAGAAATAGCATGCATTTTTGAGCTCTCAATCTCTCCTTTTGCCTGGGAGCAACCCAACCTCTCACTCAAATTGTCACTCCCTTCCCTCAATCCTAAGAGTGATTGCACAGTATTCATGTCTTCTACACTTGGGATTAATTCAGTTATTTGTGTAGAGACTGTCAACGGATGTGGAATATCCGTTGAAGGTGAAACTGATGTTATCAACGGATAACTGCTGTTAAGCTTATCCGTTGAAGAACAACCACTTGTCAACGGATGAGTGATATCCGTTGAAGAAGGAAAAAAAGTTGAAATTGAAAGTGATATAACTGTTGAATCTGTGTAGATTGATTTGAGATGTGGTGACACAGATCCTTCAATTATATCTGAAAGAATTTGCGGGTGATCCAACAAATCATCCAAGAGATGATGATCACCTGTATTTGAGTGGGGCTTCTCCCTGAGTTGTAAAGAGGGAGAATCAGGAATTGATGGGAATAACATATCCACATCCAGAGATGGTGATGAAGTGTTTGGTGATTGATGTGTGATTATTCTGAGAGAATGGGGCTGTGACTCCACATTTATTGGAGTCACATCAAACTGAGTTTGAGAAGGCATAGATACAGATGGATGTATCTGTGCAGTGTGTGCACCCTGTGTAGAAGATTGGGTTCTAGCCTTCTTTCTTCTAATAAAGGCTTTTGTTGGTGAGTGTTTGGCTTTAGTGTCCCTCCCTCGTTTGTTCTGTGTTCCTGGTTTGGAACTATTTTCAATAGTAACATCCGTTTGGGAGGATGCTACTAGGGATGTGCTAGATACCTTTTCAACCACCACAGCTTTTTGAGAAACTGTGGCTTGGCTAGCTTGGGAAGCACTCAACTTTCCTTCCTTATCCTGGGGGTTTCTTTGATGTTCACCCCTCCCCTCACCACTCACACCCTGTTCACTCACCTCAGGGTTAATAGTTGGTGTTACAACTGTTGTCTTTTGAGAAACAACAGAGGTGGATTTCTTTGTCTTTGATTTTGAAAGTTTAGTTTTGGTGACCTTGGTAGAAATCTGTTGGGGCATCACAGATTTCATGGCCACACTAGAAGATAAAGAAATAGAGGGGTTGGAAGAAGTAGGAGTTGTAGAAGCAATTACCTCACCTACCTGAGGTGCATTCATGATTGGTAAATATACCAATGACACACTGCTGTTAAGATCCATTCTCATCAAGTCTGCAAGAACTCTTTTCTCTTGTGCCCAGCACTTGAGTTTATTATTCTCATTGATTATGACTAAACCTTCAGCAACATGGTTAGCCAATAACATAAATAATCTAGCATAATAGATGTTATTAGGTCTATTAGCTTTGTTACCTAATCTAGTACCTAATTCTAGCATCACATAGTTGCTAAAGTTAAAATACCTATCAGAAACAAGCATATAGAGCATATTAACCAGAGATGAAGTTATGGCATCAAAATTACTAATTTTCCCAGAGAAAACTTTTATAAAGGCATCCCCAAGGAAACTCCATTCTTTCCTAAGGCCTTTTCTTCTAATACTCCCTAAATTAGCAGAGTTAAGAGAATAACCTATGGAATCTAACATGCTGGATACATCACTATCAGTGTGTGGTGTCATGGCATTGTTCTCAGGCAATTTAAAACATGCTTGTAAATCATCACAGTTAATACAGTGAGTTTTACCTTTGAGAGTGAAGGAGATAGTCATATCCATGGAGTTGAACTCAGCAGTTGTCCAAATCTCCTCAACTACTTCACAGAAAATTGTTGGGGCTTCCAGCATTGCATAGCTAAGTTTACAGTTTTTGATGAAGTCCATCATTTTGTGATAGTCTGAGTGGGCTTCATTCTTTTCTACCAAAGCTATGAAATTGTTCTTTTCATAGATGAACCCAGATTGAGACATAATCTTCACGACTGGTGCCATTGTTGTGAGTAGAAATTGCAGAGAATAACTTGAAGTTTTTGCAGAGAGAAAATGGTAAATGCTTGAAATTTTAAGAAAGCGTAAAGTAAAAATGAACAATCAGAAGGACTTATATGCTTTCTCAAATTAATAAACAAAAATATAAAATAAAGATTTATCAATAAATATGCGTTAGTGAATTTCAGCCGTTTTAAGAATAAACTGTAAGTATTCTAAAAACTACCTTTAAAACCAATACATACAGATGTATGTATGAGTATCAACGGTTAAGAGAATAGAATCAACGGCTGTTAAACACCTGAATTGATTGATGTGACATTTCAACGGATAAGGCAAATTGTCATCCGTTGAAAGGTACTTCAGTTTTATCCGTTGACGGATAAAAATTCCAGAAATGTATTTGTCTTTCAACGGATAATGATTATCCGTTGATAGAGCAATTTTGACTTTCAACGGATAGGGAACATCCGTTGATGGAATAAACTATGTTAAAAGTCAAATTTGTTCTTAGCAACTAATATATTTCAGGCTTCAATTCAAATTGCAATAAAGACATGAATTTTAAGAGTAATTAAGCATACCTAGCTCACTTACCAATCTTGTGAATGTTGATTCATCAAGTGGCTTGGTAAATATGTCAGCAATTTGTTGTTCACTTGGAACAAAATGTAGTTCCACTGTACCATTCATGACATGCTCCCTAATGAAGTGGTACTTGATATCAATGTGCTTGGTCCTTGAGTGCTGCACAGGATTCTCTGTTATGGCTATCGCACTTGTGTTGTCACAAAAGATAGGAATTCTATCAACATGAAGTCCATAGTCAAGGAGTTGGTTCCTCATCCATAACACTTGAGAACAGCAACTTCCAGCAGCAATGTATTCAGCCTCAGCTGTAGAAGTAGAGACTGAATTTTGCTTTTTGCTAAACCATGATACAAGCTTGTTTCCCAGGAATTGGCAGGAGCCTGTTGTACTTTTCCTATCTATTTTGCAACCTGCATAGTCTGCATCTGAATAACCAATTAGATCAAAGCCAGATTCTCTAGGATACCAAATACCTAAATTTGGTGTACCCTTGAGATATCTGAAAATCCTTTTGATAGCAATTAAGTGAGACTCCCTAGGATCAGCTTAGAATCTAGCACATAGACATGTAGCAAACATTATATCTGGTCTGCTAGCAGTTAAATATAAAAGTGAACCAACCATGCCTCTATAACTTGTAATATCCACAGACCTTTCAGTCTTATTTAATTCAAGTTTGGTGGCAGTGGCCATGGGAGTTTTTGCAGATGAACATTCCATTAAGTCAAACTTCTTTAAAAGATCATAAATATATTTAGTTTGACTAATGAAAATCCCATCACTAACTTGTTTAACTTGTAAACCAAGAAAATAGGTTAGTTCTCCCATTAGGCTCATTTCATAATTACTTTGCATTAGCTTAGCAAACTTTTTGCAAAGTTTATCATCTATAGAGCCAAATATTATGTCATCTACATAAATTTGAACAAGTATACTAGAGCCATTAACATCCCTAAAGAAGAGAGTTTTATCAACAGTACCTCTAGTGAAGTGATTCTCCAAAAGAAATTTTGATAAGGTTTCATACCAGGCTCTAGGTGCTTGCTTCAGTCCATAGAGTGCTTTCAACAGATAATACACATAGTCTGGAAAATTTGGATCTTCAAATCCTGGAGGTTGACTTACATAGACTTCTTCCTCTAATTTCCCATTTAGAAATGCACTCTTGACATCCATTTGATAGACTTTGAAATTGGCATGGGCTGCATGTGCTAGAAATATTCTGATGGCTTCAAGTCTTGCAACAGGAGCATATGTTTCATCAAAATCTATTCCCTCTTGCTGAGAATAGCCTTTAGCAACCAGTCTAGCTTTATTCCTTATGATAATGCCATTTTCATCCATCTTGTTTCTGAATACCCACTTTGTGTCAATAGGACTCTTGTTCTTTGGTTTGGGTACCAGCTTCCATACTTGGTTTCTCTCAAATTAGTTCAGCTCTTCCTGCATAGCTAATATCCAATCTGGATCCAATAGAGCTTCTTCCACTTTCTTAGGTTCCTCCTGAGACAGAAAACTACTATACAGACATTCATCTTGAGTGGCTTTTCTTGTTTGCACTTTAGATGATGCATCACCAATGATCAGTTCAAAGGGATGATTCTTGGTTCATTTCCTTTGTGGTGGAAGATGTTCTCTAGATGAGGTGGCCTCAGTATTGTCATGATGTGAGACAGAGTGTTGACTAGTTGAAACTCCCCCTGAGTTGTTGGTCCTTTGCAGGGAACTTGGAGTTCTATCAACTGATGATGTAAATCGATTATCCGTTGATGAACTATGATCAACGGATGCTTCATTTTGTACTTCAACGGATGATGCACTATGTCTTTCAACGGATACTGCATTGCCTCTATCAACGGATGCAGTATCTTGTGCATTATCCAAGGGCATGTTTTGAATCCCTTTTGAAGTGTCATCTCCATCAGTCTCCTCTTCACTATCATCACAATATATCTCAATGTTGTCAAATTTGAGTCTCTCATTATGTCCCTCATCTGTTAGTCCATCAATCTTTTTATCATCAAACACAACATGCACAGATTCCATAACAATGTTGGTTCTTAGATTGTAGACCCTATAAGATTTTCCAGCTGAGTAACCAACAAATATCCCTTCATCAGCCTTTGCATCAAACTTCCCTTTATGGTCAGATTGATTCCTCAGTATAAAGCATTTACATCCAAAGACATGAAGAAAGTTTAGAGTTGTTTTCTTCTCTTGAACAACTGATAAGGAGTCATGCCTTTAGCTTGATTGATCAAAGAAATATTCTGAGTGAAGCAGGCACAATTAACAGCTTCAGCCCAGAAATATGTTGGTAACTTTGATTCTTCAAGCATTGTTCTGGCAGCTTCAATTAAAGATCTGTTCTTTCTTTCAACAACCCCATTTTGCTGAGGTGTTCTTGGAGCTGAGAACTCATGCATGATTCCATTTTCTTCACAGAACAGCCTTAATGTCAAATTCTTGAATTCAGTTCCATTGTCACTCCTGATATTTCTAACCTTCAAGTCAGGATGATTGTTGACTTGCCTGATGTGATTGATAATGATTTCACTTGCTTCATCCTTTGATCCAAGAAAATAGACCCATGAGAACTTTGAGAAATCATCTACAATCACTAAGCAATATCTTTTTCTTGCAATAGACAATACATTGACTGGTCCAAACAAATCCATATGTAGCAGCTGTAATGGTTCATCAATTGTTGTTTCAAGCTTCTTTTTGAATGATGCTTTCCTTTGTTTGCCTTTCTGACAAGCATCACATAAACCATCCCTTGAGAATTCAACTAGAGGGATTCCTCTAACTAAGTCCTTTTTGACTAGATCATTCATTGTCTTGAAATTCAAGTGAGATAGCTTCTTGTGCCATAGCCAACTTTCAACTGTGCTTGCTTTGCTGAAGAGACAAGTAATGGATTCTGCATCTGTAGAGTTGAAGTCAGCTATGTACACATTTCCTTTTCTAACTCCAGTTAGAACCACTTTGTTGTCTTTCTTACTAGTGACAACACAGGCTTCAGAATTGAAGGAAACTGTATTCCCTCTATCACATAGTTGACTGATGCTCAGTAAATTGTGCTTGAGACCATCAACTAATGCAACTTCATTAATGATGACATTCCTTGTTGAAATCAAGCCATATCCCATAGTAAACCCTTTGCTGTCATCTCCAAAGGTTATGCTAGGGCCAGCTCTCTCCTTGAACTCTGTGAGCAGGGAGAAATCTCCTGTCATGTGTCTTGAACAACCACTGTCCAAGTACCATAGATTTCTTCCATTTTCCTGATTGCTTGATGAACTAACTTCATTTTCTTCAGAATCAGCCATGAGAGCAAGGTTGACATACTCCACATCTTCATCCTCTTCATCTCCATTAGCTGCCCAGTCCCTTTCTTGAGTAATGAAAGCCCTCTCCTTTTGCTTGAGTAGATCAAAATATTTCTTTTTGTAATCTACTTGTTCAAATTTCTTCTTTTCAGAAGTTGGCTTTCTGCACTCACCTGCAAAGTGTCCACTTATACCACAATTGAAACACTTGAACTTGGATTTGTCCACAGTGTTTTTGTGAGGTTTAATGGCTCTAGTGTTTTTCTTGAATTTCATCTTTGCAAATCTTCTGGACAGAAATGCAAGATGCTCATCAATACCATCTGAGTCATCTTGGCTGGAGTTGTCTTCATTTTCAGCAACTTGCTCTTTCCCCTTGCTTGATTCCTGATTTCTTATACCATCTTTGGAGTTTGATGTAGATCTCGCAGTTTCTTGTCTGCATTTCCTCTCATCTTCAGCTACCAATGCAACTGAACTTCCTTTCTTTCTCCCCTTCTCCAATACCTCATCCTGTTCCAGCTCTAGTTCATAAGTCTTCAAGATTCCATACAATCTTTCAAGAGTGAAGTCCTTATAATCTTGAGAGTTTCTTAAGGAGACAGTCATGGGTTTCCATTCCTTTGGCAAGGATCTTAAAAATTTAAGATTTGAATCCTTCACCTGGTACACTCTTCCATACAGCTTCAGTCCATTCAACAGTTTTTGGAACCTATTGAATGTTTCATTTAAAGATTCATTTTCTTCAAAATGAAAGTATTCATACTGTTGAATGAGAAGCTGCATTTTGTTTTCTTTCACTTGTTCTGTACCTTCACACAGTAGTTGAACTGTGTCCCAAACCTCTTTGGCAGTTGTGCAATTTATCACATTATCAAACATATCCATGTTAAGACCATTAAACAAAATGTTCATAGCCTTCTTATCCTTGTGGACTTCTTCTGTGTCTTCCATTGTCCATTCTGCTCTAGGTTTTGGAATGGATTGACCAACAGCAACTGTGGCTGTAGCAACTGTTGCTACTTTGTGGGGAATGTGAGGACCATTCTCAATGCAGTTTACATAACCTTCATCTTGGGAGAGTAGATGAAGGTGCATTTTCACCTTCCAATGGTGATAACTGTCTTTGTCAAGAACTGGGATCTTTACTCCAATATCCTTCTTACTCATCTTTGTTAGATTCCAAGATCTTTAAACTCTTTGTATGTCAAGAGCCTGCTCTGATACCAATTGTTATTCCTAGTGGACTAACAATGAGATTTACAGAAGGGGGGTTGAATGTAAATCTCAAAACTTTTTCAAGTTTTGAGCAGTTTATGAAAGTTGTGTGTTCAAGAAGAACAAGTGTGTGAATTGCTTTAAGCTAATACAGACAGATATATATTCAAGCACAAATGTAAAGAACACAACAGACCTTAAAAACTTTTCTGGTGGATTTGTTGTTCCACCAGAGATGGTATTTTAGAAAATCTGTGATTAAACAATGTTGATCACAGCTGCATCCTAGTACAAACTAGATGAATTTTCTCTCAATATTTTTCTAAACAGCTCTGGAAAATCTCACATCTAATTACTAGCTTCTACTTGGTTTATATATTACCAAGTGTACAAGTGAAGAACAATATAAAATACAGTAATAAAATAAGATCTTCACTTGCTTCTTTTCCTGTTCACTCCAGTACTTTGTTGACTATTGCATCTTTGTACTAGAGAAGAACGGCTGCTTTTTCTGTTGTTCCTGAAATTCGGCTACCACATCTCAGTTGTCTCTATCAACCCATGTGCCTCTGTTTGTAGGTACAACTACCCCTTATCAACGGCTAATCATCAGAACATCCGTTGAAGCTTTCATCCGTTGATGCACTCATCCGTTGAAGGATGTTATCCGTTGAAGCTTTCATCCGTTGATGCACTCATCCGTTGAAGGATGTTATCCGTTGATGACTTTATCCGTTGAAGCTTTAGAGACATCCGTTGAAGCTTAGCTTCTCATCCGTTGAAGGTCTTTAAGTCATCCGTTGATACCACTTCACTTATACAAAATTACAAGGCATGAAGTATTTACAATTGGCCTTCCTATCTGCATATCATCTAGTAGTCAACATGACTCATAGTTTCTCTCAACTTCCAAGAATTACATTTTAAATACAGAGACTGAAATATGCTACAACACTAGACTTATTTCTAAGTAAAGCTACACCATCAACGGATAGCCAAAGTGGTCTTATCCGTTGAGGCTACAGACACTAAATTTCTACTTAAGTATTTTGTTAAACATATCATCAAACTAATGCACATACATTCCTAACAAATTCATTTACCAAATCTGCAACCTCGTTGCGAATATAAAATACACCACAGAGCCGGATACCCCAGGTTTTGAGCGAGTATTTAAATACCCTTTAAAAAGGAAGATCTTAAATATAAAAATGAGTTTTGGGATCCGCTCTGACTTTTTAAAAATCATTTTGAAGACTCGAAAACACTTTAAAGAGTGTTTGGAGTAAGGCTGATTTAATGAAGTAAATCAGTCCCCAGAATATTAGAAAATATCTGAATATTATTAATTAAATAATATTCCCATAAAGAATAATCTTTTATAAAAATAATTGAAGTAGAAGTTTTAAAATTTATACTAGAAACGAGTATTAATTAACCAAAGCTATACTTATATGAAAGTATTATCTTTATTTGAATAATCGAAAATAAGTTTGATTATTAACACCTTATTCTTTAATAAAATAAAGAATATATTTCAGCAAATAATCGGAGTCATAGATCCTCAAATGAATATTCAAATAATATTCATTAAATAAAATAAGCTGAGTCATAATACCTCGAATGAATATTATAAATAATATTCAATAAATAATAAAAGGAGTCATACGCCTTCGAATAATATTCGAAATAATATTCAATAATAAATAAAGTTTAAAGTTATCGAATAACCCTTATTCGATTAATAGTTTTGAAAACTATGACCATATATATGTATATATATATAAATATAAATATATATATCCATATCCATATATATACAAAATCTACTCGGGATCCTCGACTCCCGGTTTTAGAAAATATTTTCACCTTTTGGGTCCCTATACTAAGGGTATATGCAAGTTACCGCTATCCTCTAGCATAGGTATTATCAACTGAACCAACAGATATATATTTCAAGAATATGAAACAGGCATGCATATATACCATATCACATGCTACAATATATCGCAAGAATTTGCTAAATAACCAACATGCATCTATCGCAAGATAATGCATATACAAGTGTATTCATCACAACAACAGTATAACGGATAGAATACTTGCCTCAGCGACTTGGGGGTGAGAAAGGCTCGGGACGAGTCTGATAACCTATAAACAACAAGTAAGTTGGAATTAAACCAAAATCACTTGTAAATCTATGCTTTAACTAACTTAGACTCTAATGCTAGTTTTGCGCTCACCGATTCGCTTAAGTCACTCGGGTACCCTCGGCTCCACCATTTTTAATAATTTAACCTTTACGAGTTTTAAAGCGATTCCTTCGCGAATGCCTTACCAACTGCCTAACACACTTACCATAAATGTTTCACACATTAATTAACCCTTTTTGGTCTTTAACCTACATTCCAAAGTAAGGCGAGGGAAAAAGTTTCGTTCGCGAAACGCCGTTACTTGAAACGGTCGTTTCTCCTAAACCGTAAATCGGAATCGAACGAACTACATATCAAAACGAAGCTCGTAACATGAGCTATCTAAACATGGCAGTGGTCCCAATCTAGCAGGGGGTTCTCGGGTCCTAATGCTATGCACAAAAACAGTCCAAAGAAAATCGGACGTTACGACGGCTATGTTTACGCGATTTCCAATTTTTAAACCATCCACAATCAACCCAAATCAACCTCAAATCCAACATACAACCATCCTCCATCCTTATCACATCATAACCACCCCAACCAATTCAATTTAATCTTTCATACTTATGCTTAAACTTAACTTTAATCATTCTTAAGTTCTTTTTAAATCAAAACCACAATAATTACCATTCCATTCACTACCATACCAAATCTCAAACTCTAAATCATAACAACAAGATACAATATCAACCCACTACTCAAAATCACCTTATAATATATATGAACCTAGGGTTTGGAAAAGGTATACCTTCCTTGAAGTGGTGGGTGGAGCTAGGAAGCCTTAAGAAGCTTTGAGAAGCCTTAGGAAAGCTTGGATCTTCAAGAAAAACAAGAAAAAGTTCAAGTTAAAAACTTGAAAACACTATTCATTGTCTTCTTCCTTGATTAAATGGAGAAGTTAGAGAAAGAATTAATGGCTTAAACTCATGATATAGCCATAACTAAGCATAAAGATGATTAGGAAATTTTCTTACCAATTTAGGATGCTTGGATCTTGATTTTGAAAAAATCTTGTCTTTTAAAAATGTAAAAGCCGAGAGCTAAGATGAAGAACAATTGCCTTGGTTGTTTTTGATTTTTTGATGAAATGATTTTGCTAGCTTGGTTGGCTTGATTTGTATTTGATTTAGCAAATTACTACCTTGCCCTTGAATTTGTGTGGTCCTTATTCAACCACACCTCCTTCCTTCCCATGTCATGCTTACCTCATCCTCATGATGTCATCCTTCCTTCCTTGTCTTCTTTCTATTGGTTGGATGACATCATTCCCATTAATCCCTTTGATTAACCTCCTAATCGTTTGCCTAATGACCGCTGATCTGTTATACGGTTCGCTTAACTTTCGTTCTCGTTTATCGTTTGAAGGATCATACCCGGGATCTTATTACTTAGGTTCCCTTAACCTTTCTCAATACATTATATTCCTTTTTATGATCCTCTATCATAATCCTTTAATTTAAATCCTTTTTATCCTGTTACCTTATACTCAATTCTCTCCGTATCTTGTGGATTTCCGGGAAAAACCAAAGTGTTCGGAATTGGATTCTGACGATATTTACATACACTTATATACTTCATAGAGTACTAATAATATCCCAGAATATCCATAACAGAACCCCTACATAGTGTGGCGTGAAAAGTTTTCTCATTCAGCTAAAACACTATTCACAAGGGTTACAAAAAGTTGAAAAATTTTGGGGTTATTACAGTCTCCCCTCCTTAAAAGGATTCCGTCCCGGAATCAAACAGAAAACAAATGGGGGTACTTTTCTAGCATTGTGCTCTCTAGTTCCCAAGTTGATTCTTCCACATTATGATTCTGCCATAGTACTCTGACTAGCTTGATCACTTTGCTCCGAAGCACCTGCTCCTTCTTATCCATAATCCTTACTGGCTTCTCCACGTAAGTTAGATCTGGCTGCATATCCACCTGCTCGTACTCCACTATGTGCCTGGCATCCCGATGATACCTCCTTAGCATTGACACATGGAACACATTATGAACTTGTTGCAAATTAGGGGTAGGGCTAGCTCGTAAGCTAACTTTCCAATCCGTCTTAATATTTCGAAAGGTCCAATGTATCTTGGGCTTAGTTTTCCTTTCTTTCCGAACCTCATTAATCCCTTCCAAGGGGATACTTTCAACAGTACTAAGTCCCCTACTTCATATTCCTTGTCCTTTCGGGCTAGGTCTGCATATTTCTTCTGTCTGTCTTGGGCTGCTACAAGTCGCCCTCTGATAAGATCCACTATATCTTTGGTCCTTTGGACCACTTCGGGTCCGAGCATCTTCCGCTCTCCTACTTCATCCCAGTATAAGGGAGATCGACACCTTCTTCCGTACAAGGCCTCATAAGGCGGCATTCCGATGCTAGCATGAAAGCTATTGTTATAAGAAAACTCGATCAACGGCAGGTGATCATCCCAACTTCCTTTAAGGTCTATTGCACAGACTCTCAACATATCCTCTAGTGTCTGGATGGTCCTTTCACTCTGTCCATCCGTTTGGGGATGGTACGCGGTACTCATATTTAACTTGGTCCCCGCACATTCCTGAAAGCTCCTCCAAAATCTGGAGTTGAACCTTGGGTCTCGGTCTGAGACAATGGACGCTGGGACTCCATGTCGCGTTACTATTTCCTTAAGGTAAATGTCCACCAGTCTATTGACTGTGTATCTCTCGTTGATAGGAATGAAATGAGCTGACTTTGTCAGTCGGTCTATAATTACCCAAATGGCGTCGTGATTGGCTTTCGTCCTTGGCAAGCCTACAACAAAATCCATCGCTATCTGTTCCCATTTCCATTCGGGAATCTCCAGGGGTCGCAAAAGTCCACTGGGTCTCTGGTGCTCTGCCTTTACTCTTTGGCAAGTCAAACACTTGTTTACCCATTCTGCTATGTCCCTCTTCATGTTGGGCCACCAGTAATATTCCTTCAAATCCCTATACATCTTGGTACTTCCCGGGTGAATGGAATACCTTGAACTATGGCTTTCATCCAAAATCTCATCTTTAAGTTCTTGAACATTCGGAACCCAAATTCGGTAGGAGTACCTCATTATCCCTTTATCATCTTTCTCAGTATGGATCTCCTCTCCAGTCATTGACTTTCTGTCTTCATTCATTATTTTCTCTTGGCACAATCTGATCTTTTCCAATAATTCTGGCTGCATTGAGATCTCAAAAAGCTTTTCAGTTCCGGTTCCGGTTACCTTTACCTCTATTTCCATTTTCTCAAAATCCCTTATCAACTCTTCCGAAGTCGTTATCATTCTGAGTTTTTCCTTTCTACTAAGGGCATCAGCCACCACATTGGCTTTCCCTGGATGATAGAGAATCTCACAATCGTAGTCCTTGATTAGTTCTAACCATCTCCTCTGGCGCATGTTGAGCTCTTTCTGCGTAAATATGTACTTGAGGCTCTTATGGTCTGTTAAAATCTCGCACTTCTCTCCATACAAGTAGTGCCTCCAAATTTTTAAAGCAAATACTATTGCTGCGAGCTCAAGGTCATGAGTAGGATATCTAACCTCGTATTCCTTCAATTGTCTCGACGCATACGCAATAACTTTACCGTGCTGCATAAGCACACATCCTAATCCTTTGTGCGACGCGTCACTATATATCACAAAATCTCCTTTTCCATCCGGCAATGCCAATACCGGAGCCGTTATCAACCTTTTCTTTAATTCCTGAAAACTGTTCTCGCATTTCTCCGTCCATTCAAACTTCTCTGTCTTACGAGTAAGTCGTGTCAAAGGGGCTGCGATCTTCGCAAAGTCCTGTACAAATCTACGATAGTAGCCGGCCAATCCTATGAAACTCCTCACCTCTGTGGGTGTGGTTGGCCTTTCCCAATTTGAGACCGCCTCTATCTTGGAGGGGTCGACCAATACTCCTTCTTTATTGATCACATGTCCTAAAAACTGTACTTCATTCCGCCAGAATTCACACTTCGAGAATTTGGCATATAACTGCTCTTCTCTGAGTATTCCTAGAGCTATCTTCAGATGCTCTGCATGTTCTGCCTCAGTCCTTGAGTAGATCAAAATATCATCGATAAAAACTATCACACACTTGTCCAAGTACTTCTTAAATACTCTATTCATTAAATCCATGAAAGCCGATGGGGCGTTGGTTAATCCAAAGGACATTACCAAGAACTCATAATGCCCATACCTGGTACGGAACGCTGTCTTGGAAATATCTTCAGGTTTAATCTTTAGTTGGTGATATCCAGTTCTCAGGTCGATCTTGGAAAAATAAACAGCATCCTTTAGCTGGTCGAACAGATCGTCTATTCTAGGTAATGGGTACCTGTTCTTTATGGTTAGCTTGTTCAACTCTCGATAGTCTATGCACAACCTCATGCTCCCATCTTTCTTTTTAACAAATAAAACTGGTGCTCCCCACGGAGACACACTGGGTCTTATCATACCCTTATCCAAGAGTTCCTGCAATTGGATAGCTAATTCCTTCATTTCTAACGGGGCTAACCGGTAAGGTGCTTTTGAAACTGGCGCCGTCCCTGGGGCCAACTCAATAGCAAATTCAATCACTCTATCGGGTGGTAATCCCGGAAGGTCTTGGGGGAATACATCTTCAAATTCGTTGACTACTGGAATATCTTGTAAGTTGGGCACCTCCTTCTGTGTGTCCACCACATAGGCTAGGTAGGCCTCACTTCCTTTTCGTAGCATCCTTTTGGCCTGAGCCATGGTCAAAAATTTCTGCGTCTGCCTCTTTCCTCTAAATATAACTTCTTTCTTCCCGGGGATATTTAACTTAACTTTCTTCCCTTTACAGTCTATCTGAGCATCGTTGCTAGATAGCCAGTCCATCCCCAAAATCACATCAAACTCCCCTAATTTAAAAGGAATCAGATCAACACTGAAAGATTGCTCCCCTATGCCTATCTCACAGGCGGGGTGAATCTGGTTAACAGGAATAATTTCATGATTGGCTATTTCTACTTGTAAGGGTTTTATCAAGGGTTTAGCCTTAAGTCTTAACTTACGCGCAAAGTCCTTTGATATAAAAGATTTAGTTGCTCCCGAATCAAATAAAACATTTGCACTGACTGAATTTAGAGAAAGGGTACCTGCTATCACATCTGAATCTTTCATAGCATCCTGGACTGTCATGTTGAAAGTCCTCGCAGTAGGTGGCTTATTAGAAGCAGCCCTGCTTGCTCCCGAAGCTGCTGGTTTGTTCATTGGGCATTCCTTCTTCCAATGACCCGAGCGTCCACACTGATGACAATTGGTGGGTGGAACGACGGCAGGGGTTAATGATGGGCACTTATTTGAATAGTGGCCCTCCCGACCGCACTTAAAACAGGTTACTGGCCTTCCTTTACACTCCCCAGTGTGATTCCTTCCACATATGTTACAGGCTGGCAATGGGGGTCGAGATTGGTTGGAATAGGACGTTCTTGACTTCTGGCCGCCCTGGCTCACACTCACACTCATTGGCCGCTTAAACCCAGTGTTCCTTCCTGGTAGGGACACTGCTCCTCGATTAAATCTAGTTGGGAAGCTCCTTCCTGCGGAACCTCCACCCATGCTCATACTTTTCCTCTTTATTCCTTTCTCCTCTCTTTCCTTCTGCATCTGTTCACTTCCAACTTCTACAATCGTTGCCTTTTGCACCAGAGTGGCATAGTCCGTAAGCTCAAGGATTGCCACCCTATTCTGAATCCATGGTTTCAGTCCCTGCTGAAACCTCCTAGCTTTCTTTTCCTCAGTGCTTACAAACTCCGGCACAAACCTTGATAACTCAGTAAATTTCGCTTCGTACTCTGCTACAGACAAGTTATTCTGCTTTAGCTCCAAGAACTTGAGCTCCATCTGGTTTTCCATAAACCTCGGGAAATACTTTCCCAGAAACAACTGACTAAATCTCTCCCAGGTTATTATAGCATCTGTCTCCATGTTTTTCTTGGCCTCCCACCAGTAGTTAGCTTCTCCTTTCAGAAGGTAGGTAGCAAATACAGTTTTCTGTGCCTCATCGATACTCAAAATCTCAAAAGATTTCTCCATTTCCTTTAACCATGCCCTTGCCTCAACTGGGTCGGCTGATCCGTGGAACTCAGGGGGCTTAAGGGACTTAAAAGCCCTGAAAGAGTTTGCCACTGCATTGTTACTTCCTTGAGGGGGTGGGTTGGGTTGACGTTCTAAATTCTGCCTTAGGAGTTGCATAAACTGACCCATGGGATCCATGCCTGGGTTTGGTACTGGTTGCTCAACCTCGGTTTCTCCTTCTTCAGCCTCTATCTCAAATCCCTCAACATCATATGTTTCCTCTTCTTCTTCATACAGGGAGTCATCCTGTTCCACATAATCCTCATCTTCCTCTTCACTGTGTTCTTGGTTTCTATTGTCCTGATTATGGCTTCCCTGGTCCTCAGACCCAGGGTTCGCCCTAGTTCCAATCTTTCTTGGCGGCATGATTCTTATAATAATAAAAACAATTATTGGGAAAATTCAACGTTAGGTCACAATCATATACAACATTGTGCCTTGCACAGCTCTTATAATGGGGAGAACGTATAACGCAGTTCTATTATTTTAAGAAAGTTCTAATACGAAGTGCAGTAATAATAATAATAAAACAGTGATCCCGTCACTATGGAACTGAACTGAAAGGAAACAAATATATACATAATGCGAGAATACATAGTTTGATCTGGTCAAAAGTACAACAGTGCTACAGTCATCCGTCCCAAAAGTGATACACAAGAGTCTATCTGTCTAGTCAGAAAAAGGGATGCTATATACAAGTCAACTATCCCGGAAAATTGGCTCTTACTAAGGCCTCGGCTAACTAGACAACTAGACTATTCCATCATCAATCCTGAATCACACACCGGAACGGGTCAGCTCCCAAACCCTTTCCATCACACGACGGAAGATATAGTCGGCCTGCCGCCTGGAGATCCTACCATGCCTGTCCCCCTGGAGAGATCTGAGTCTCGCTCGGGACGTGAGCTCTATCCCCGTAAGCTCCCTCCTCAAGGATCGGGGTATAGAAGCCCTGGTCTCATAAGCTCGGGTACGCCTACCCGCCCTCTCTGCATCCAACTCCCTCCTGGCCTCATCCAGTCGGGCCTCGGCAACAGCCACTCGGGTCCTCAAAACATCCTGAACATATCCATGAGCTAACGAAGACTGCCTCTGGGCAGGGTCAAGAGGTGGTGAATCCGGAGCCGCTGAGGGTGCCTCCTCGGTCTGCCTAGGCTCGGAAGTATGGGTCTCTGAGCTGTCATCATCAGGAATCCAAGATAGTGGTGGAGGGGTAGGGGCTCTGACCACCGGAAGTGTGGGTAAAGGGATACCAGCATACACTACCATAGGTCCAACACGCTCCTCAGCCACTGGGACCTCATCCGGGTCCTCCTCATCTGGAATAGCAATAACCTCTGTCTCTGACTCCTCTGAGGGGTCCTCCTCATCTGAAATAGCAATGACCTCTGTCTCAGGCTCCTCTGAGGGGTCCTCCTCATCCTCCTCCATCTCAGGCTCCTCCTGATCCTCAACATCTAGCAATGCCTCATCATGCTCACGCTCGAACATCTCGGGGTCCTCCATCTCAGGCGCCTACACATTAAACGAGCTAAGTTACTATCATGATACTTATAAGGGTTCCCGTAAGGGTTTTAACTGTCAGCACTACTTTAAGTAGTCCGACCATGAACTTGGCAAGAGTTCTTATTATCTTTGTGAATTTATTATTATATCGTCGCATCATCTCTGAGGTTTATAACGCTTGGCTCTGATACCATTTCTGTAACACCCCCAGATCTGGGGTCGGGGATCCGGGTTGTCACGGTCTTTCTTTCCACAATATCACTTCACTTAATTAATAATAAATAACCTCATACTGTGACCCCACACTAACACACACCACAACCCGTTATAGTCTCAAAGATGAAATTGAAATAAGTACAAGTCTTTGAATCCACAATTTAAAAGTTATTACAACCCAAAACGATTACTTGATAATTTACAGTTAATTGCCATTATCTGCCACAAGTTATAATTATACATAATTTGATTCTCAAAAGTAGATGGTCTGAACTACAATGGATCTACCTCTGCAGCTATAGCAGCTACAACATCAGCGGGAAGACGCGGGACGCTTCCCACGCGCTTGCGCTGGGTCTGTTGGAGTCTGGCCATCTCTCCTAACTGTTGTTGTGTGATGAAGAAATAAAGCAAGAGTGAGCCTTACAGCTCGCAAGATAATATGTATAGTGATAACAATAATATAAGTATCTAAATGGATACTTAATAGCATCTCTATCATATGCAAGATAATTACTTACTAGATATAAGTAAAAACAAGGAATGAAGTTACCAATACTTCACCACACTTATATCATATATAAAGTTACTTGAACTGCCACCGTTCAAAGTATTATAGTTTTTAAGAAAAACATCCCATAGATGAGACCACAAGTTAAGACTTGAATAGATTCAATCTTTGAAAGATTATTGAATGAAAAAGTTATGAGATATTTTATTTAGTCCCGGTATATATATATCCACATATATATATACCCCTTTAAACATTTCCTGAAACCTCTGTTATGTAAAGTATGAACAGAGTTTGAAACATCCAATGAATTTTGGAAAGGAAAAGAATTTTGGCATAAACCCGATATCTCGCTGATCAGGCAAAGATACCAATAAGTAACCTTTTCTACTGTAGATGGATGAATTCCTCACCGGTCATCACCCTGGCCGCATTAAGACCTCGCGCTAGACCGTACCCCGGCCCCTCACGCGTTGATGGACTGCCACCCAGCCACTTACACAATAATAGACCGTACCCCGACCTGTCGCTTATGCCGACTCAATGAGATGGGCTTACTTCCCGAACGTTGGGCAAGTAATCAATTCATTTACCAAATCTGCAACCTCGTTGCGAATATAAAATACACCACAGAGCCGGATTCCCCAGGTTTTGAGCGAGTATTTAAATCCCCTTTAAAAAGGAAGATCTTAAATATAAAAATGAGTTTTGGGATCCGCTCTGACTTTTTAAAAATCATTTTGAAAACTCGAAAACACTTTAAAGAGTGTTTGGAGTAAGGCTGATTTAATGAAGTAAATCAGTCCCCAGAATATTAGAAAATATCTGAATATTATTAATTAAATAATATTCCCATAAAGAATAATCTTTTATAAAAATAATTGAAGTAGAAGTTTTAAAATTTATACTAGAAACGAGTATTAATTAACCAAAGCTATACTTATATGAAAGTATTATCTTTATTTGAATAATCGAAAATAAGTTTGATTATTAACACCTTATTCTTTAATAAAATAAAGAATATATTTCAGCAAATAATCGGAGTCATAGATCCTCAAATGAATATTCAAATAATATTCATTAAATAAAATAAGCTGAGTCATAATACCTCGAATGAATATTATAAATAATATTCAATAAATAATAAAAGGAGTCATACATCCTCAAATGAATATTCAAATAATATTCAATAAATAATAAAAGGAGTCATACGCCTTCGAATAATATTCGAAATAATATTCAATAATAAATAAAGTTTAAAGTTATCGAATAACCCTTATTCGATTAATAGTTTTAAAAACTATGACCATATATATGTATATATATATAAATATATATATATATATATATATATATATATATATATATATATCCATATCCATATATATACAAAATCTACTCGGGATCCTCGACTCCCGGTTTTAGAAAATATTTTCACCTTTTGGGTCCCTATACTAAGGGTATATGCAAGTTACCGCTATCCTCTAGCATAGGTATTATCAACTGAACCAACAGATATATATTTCAAGAATATGAAACAGGCATGCATATATACCATATCACATGCTACAATATATCGCAAGAATTTGCTAAATAACCAACATGCATCTATCGCAAGATAATGCATATACAAGTGTATTCATCACAACAACAGTATAACGGATAGAATACTTGCCTGAGCGACTTGGGGGTGAGAAAGGCTCGGGACGAGTCTGATAACCTATAAACAACAAGTAAGTTGGAATTAAACCAAAATCACTTGTAAATCTATGCTTTAACTAACTTAGACTCTAATGCTAGTTTTGCGCTCACCGATTCGCTTAAGTCACTCGGGTACCCTCGGCTCCACCATTTTTAATAATTTAACCTTTACGAGTTTTAAAGCGATTCCTTCGCGAATGCCTTACCAACTGCCTAACACACTTACCATAAATGTTTCACACATTAATTAACCCTTTTTGGTCTTTAACCTACATTCCAAAGTAAGGCGAGGGAAAAAGTTTCGTTCGCGAAACGCCGTTACTTGGAACGGTCGTTTCTCCTAAACCGTAAATCGGAATCGAACGAACTACATATCAAAACGAAGCTCGTAACATGAGCTATCTAAACATGGCAGTGGTCACAATCTAGCAGGGGGTTCTCGGGTCCTAATGCTATGCACAAAAACAGTCCAAAGAAAATCGGACGTTACGACGGCTATGTTTACGCGATTTCCAATTTTTAAACCATCCACAATCAACCCAAATCAACCTCAAATCCAACATACAACCATCCTCCATCCTTATCACATCATAACCACCCCAACCAATTCAATTTAATCTTTCATACTTATGCTTAAACTTAACTTTAATCATTCTTAAGTTCTTTTTAAATCAAAACCACAATAATTACCATTCCATTCACTACCATACCAAATCTCAAACTCTAAATCATAACAACAAGATACAATATCAACCCACTACTCAAAATCACCTTATAATATATATGAACCTAGGGTTTGGAAAAGGTATACCTTCCTTGAAGTGGTGGGTGGAGCTAGGAAGCCTTAAGAAGCTTTGAGAAGCCTTAGGAAAGCTTGGATCTTCAAGAAAAACAAGAAAAAGTTCAAGTTAAAAACTTGAAAACACTATTCATTGTCTTCTTCCTTGATTAAATGGAGAAGTTGGAGAAAGAATTAATGGCTTAAACTCATGATATAGCCATAACTAAGCATAAAGATGATTAGGAAATTTTCTTACCAATTTAGGATGCTTGGATCTTGATTTTGAAAAAATCTTGCCTTTTAAAAATGTAAAAGCCGAGAGCTAAGATGAAGAACAATTGCCTTGGTTGTTTTTAATTTTTTGATGAAATGATTTTGCTAGCTTGGTTGGCTTGATTTGTATTTGATTTAGCAAATTACTACCTTGCCCTTGAATTTGTGTGGTCCTTATTCAACCACACCTCCTTCCTTCCCATGTCATGCTTACCTCATCCTCATGATGTCATCCTTCCTTCCTTGTCTTCTTTCTATTGGTTGGATGACATCATTCCCATTAATCCCTTTGATTAACCTCCTAATCGTTTGCCTAATGACCGCTGATCTGTTATACGGTTCACTTAACTTTCGTTCTCGTTTATCGTTTGAAGGATCATACCCGGGATCTTATTACTTAGGTTCCCCTAACATTTCTCAATACATTATATTCCTTTTTATGATCCTCTATCATAATCCTTTAATTTAAATCCTTTTTATCCTGTTACCTTATACTCAATTCTCTCCGTATCTTGTGGATTTCCGGGAAAAACCAAAGTGTTCGGAATTGGATTCTGACGATATTTACATACACTTATATACTTCATAGAGTACTAATAATATCCCAGAATATCCATAACAGAACCCCTACATAGTGTGGCGTGAAAAATTTTCTCATTCAGCTAAAACACTATTCACAAGGGTTACAAAAAGTTGAAAATTTTTGGGGTTATTACAGTGGTAAAAGGATATAAAATTATATGTATATGATGTTAACATATTAATTTTATCTAAATATATTAAGGCAATTTACTCTTATTAGGGCGCAAAATGACTCTAATTTGGTCAAAAATGTCTTACATGGTTTATTCGGTCCAAAACATGGGCATAAATTTACTTGTATGAAAATGGTACCAAAAGGCGGTAGAAGGATGTTAAAATAGATGTATATGATATTAAAATGTTACTTTTACCAATATATAGTGGTAAGTGACTCTTATAGGGTGCAAAATCAATCTAATATGGTGTAAAGTGACTTAAAAGGTTGATTAGAGCCAAAATGTGGCCCAACATTGACTCGTATAAAAGTGGTACCAAGAAGTGGTTAAAAGATGGAAAATTGAATGTATATGATGTTAACATGTCAATTGTACAAATATATTGTTGAAGGTGACTCTTATAGCGTGCAAAATTACTCTAATATGGTGTAAAGTTACTAACAAGGTTGATTAGAGCCAAAATGTGGCCTAAAATTGACTCATATAAAAGTGATACTAAGAGGTGGTAAAAGGATGTCAAATTGGGTATATATTATGTTATCATGTTAGTTGTACCATTATACAGTGCACGTGACTCTTATAGATTTCAAATTTATTCTAATATGGTTGGAAGTCACTTACATGGTTGATTAGAGCCAAAATGTGGCCCAAAATTGACTATTATAAAAGTGGTACCAAGAGGTGGTTAAAAGATGTCAAGTTGAATGTATATGATGTTACCATATTAATTTTACCAATATATGGTGGTAGGTAACCCTTATAGGGTACAAAATCACTCTAATATGTTGTAAAGTGACTTAAAAGTTTGATTAGAGACAAAATATGGCCCAAAATTGACTCGTATAAAAGTTGTACCAAGAGGTACTTAAAGGATGTCAAATTGCATGTATATGATGTTAACATGTCAATTTTATAATATAATGGTGGCAAGTGCTTCTTATATGGTGCAAAATCACTCTAATATGGCGTAAAGTGACTTACAAGGTTGATTTGAGCCAAAATATGGCCCAAAACTGACTCGTATAAAAGTGGTACCAAAAGGCGGTAAAAGGATGTCTAATTGGATGTATATGATGTTAATATGTCAATTTTACCAATATATGGAGGAAAGTGACTCTTAAAGGGTGCAAAGTGACTCTAATATGGAGAAAGTGACCTACATGGTTGATTAAAGCCAATATATGGGACAAAATTGATTCGGATGAAAGTGGTACAAAGAGGTGTAAAAGGATGTCAAATTGGATGTATATGATGTTAACACGTTAATTGTACCAATATATGGTGGCATGTGACTCTTATAGGGTGCAAAATTACTCTAATATGTTGTAAAGTGACTTAAAAGCTTGATTAGAGCCAAAATGTGGCCCAAAAAAATTGACTCGTATAAAAGTGGTACCAAGAGGCAGTAAAAGGATGTCAAATTGGTTGTATACGATGTTAACATGTTAAGTTTACCAATATATGGTGGCAAGTGACTATTGTAGTGTGCGACATCATTCTAATATGGTGTAAGTGACTAATAAGGTTGATTAGAGCCAAAATGTGGCCCAAAATTGACTCATATAAAAGTGGTACCAAAAGGTGGTAAAATGATATAAAGGTAGATGCATATGATGTTAACATGTTAATTTTAACAATATATGGAGGCAAGTTACTCTTATTAGTGTGCAAAATGACTCTAATATGGTCAAAAGTGAGTTACATGGTTTATTCGGTCCAAACTGTGCACATAAATTTACTTGTATTAAAGTGGTACCAAGAGGTGGTAGAAGGATGTCAAATTAGAGGTATATGATATTAACATGTTACTTTTACCAATATATAGTGGAAAGTGACTCTTATAGGGTGCAAAATTACTCTTATATGGTGTAAAGTGACTTAAAAGGTTGATTATAGCCAAAATGTGGCCCAACATTGACTCGTATAAAAGTGTTACCAAGAGGTGGTAAAAAGATGTCAAATTGAATGCATATTATGTTATCATGTTAATTATACCATTATATAGTGCAAGTGACTCTTATAGATTGCAAATTTATTCTAATATCGCTGGAAGTCACTTACATGGTTGATTAGAGCCAAAATGTGTCCCAAAATTGACTTTTATGAAAGTGGTACCAAGAGGTGGTTAAAACATGTCAAGTTGAATGTATATGATGTTAACATGTCAATTGTACCAATATATGGTGGCAAGTAACTCTTATAGGGTGCAAAATTTCTATAAGATGGTGAAAAGTGACCTGCATGGTTGATTAGAGCCAAAATGTTGGACAAAATAGACTCGTATGAAAGTGGTACAAAAAGGTGGTTAAAGGATGTCAAATTGGATGTATATGATATTAACATGTTAATTGTACCAATATATGGTGGCAAGTGACTTATAGGGTGCAAAAACACTATAATATGGTGTAAAGTGACTTACAATGTTCATTAGAGCCAAAATATGCCCCAAAATGGACTCGTATAAAAGTGGTACCAAGAGGCGGTGAAAGGATGTCAAATTGTATGTATACGATGTTAATATGTCAATTGTACCAATATATGGTGTAAAGGGACTCTTAAAGGGTGCAAAGTGACTCTCATGTGGAGTAAAGTGACCTACGTGGTTGATTAAAGCCAATATGTGGGACAAAATTGACTCGTATGAAAGTGGTATAAAAAGGTTGTAAAAGGATGTCAAATTGGATCTAAATGATTTTAACTTGTTAATTGTACCAATATATGGTGGCATGTGATTCTTATAGGGTGAAAAATCACTCTAATATGTTGTAAAGTGACTTAAAAACTTGATTAGAGCCAAAATGTGGCCCGAAATTGACTCGTATAAAAGTAGTACCAAGAGGCGGTAAAAGGATGTCAAATTGGATGTATATGATGTTAACATGTTAATTTTACCAATATATGGTGGCAATTGACTGTTGTAGTGTGCAACATGACTCTAATATGTTGTAAGTGACTTACAAGGTTGATTATAGCCAAAATGTGGCCCAAAATTGACTCGTATAAAAGTGGTACCAAGAGGTGGTAAAAGGATATAAAATTATATGTATATGATGTAAACATATTAATTTTATGTAAATATATGAAGGCAAGTTACTCTTATTAGGGCGCAAAATGACTCTAATTTGGTCAAAAATGTCTTACATGGTTTATTCGGTCCAAAACATGCGCATAAATTTACTTGTATGAAAATGGTACCAAAAGGCGGTAGAAGGATGTCAAATTAGATGTATATGATATTAAAATGTTACTTTTACCAATATATAGTGGCAAGTGACTCTTATAGGGTGCAAAATTAATCTAATATGGTGTAAAGTGACTTAAAAGGTTGATTAGAGCCAAAATGTGGCCCAACATTGACTCGTATAAAAGTGGTACCAAGAAGTGGTTAAAAGATGGAAAATTGAATGTATATGATGTTAACATGTCAATTGTACAAATATATTATTGAAGGTGACTCTTATAGCGTGCAAAATTACTCTAATATGGTGTAAGTGACTTACAAGGTTGATTATAGCCAAAATGTGGCCCAAAATTGACTCGTATAAAAGTGGTACCAAGAGGTGGTAAAAGGATATAAAATTATATGTATATGATGTTAACATATTAATTTTATCTAAATATATAAAGGCAAGTTACTCTTATTAGGGCGCAAAATGACTCTAATTTGGTCAAAAATGTCTTACATGGTTTATTCGGTCCAAAACATGGGCATAAATTTACTTGTATGAAAATGGTACCAAAAGGCGGTAGAAGGATGTCAAATTAGATGTATATGATATTAAAATGTTACTTTTACCAATATATAGTGGCAAGTGTCTCTTATAGGGTGCAAATTCAATCTAATATGGTGTAAAGTGACTTAAAAGGTTGATTAGAGCCAAAATGTGGCCCAATATTGACTCGTATAAAAGTGGTACCAAGAAGTGGTTAAAAGATGGAAAATTGAATGTATATGATGTTAACATGTCAATTGTACAAATATATTGTTGAAGGTGACTCTTATAGTGTGCAAAATTACTCTAATATGGTGTAAAGTTACTAACAAGGTTGATTAGAGCCAAAATGTGGCCTAAAATTGACTCGTATAAAAGTGATACTAAGAGGTGGTAAAAGGATGTCAAATTGGATATATATTATGTTATCATGTTAGTTGTACCATTATACAGTGCAAGTGACTCTTATAGATTTCAAATTTATTCTAATATGGTTGGAAGTCACTTACATGGTTGATTAGAGCCAAAATGTGGCCCAAAATTGACTATTATAAAAGTGGTACCAAGAGCTGGTTAAAAGATGTCAAGTTGAATGTATATGATGTTACCATATTAATTTTACCAATATATGGTGGCAGGTAACCCTTATAGGGTACAAAATCACTCTAATATGTTGTAAAGTGACTTAAAAGTTTGATTAGAGACAAAATATGGCCCAAAATTGACTCGTATAAAAGTTGTACCAAGAGGTACTTAAAGGATGTCAAATTGCATGTATATGATGTTAACATGTCAATTTTATAATATAATGATGGCAAGTGCTTCTTATATGGTGCAAAATCACTCTAATATGGCGTAAAGTGACTTACAAGGTTGATTTGAGCCAAAATATGGCCCAAAACTGACTCGTATAAAAGTGGTACCAAAAGGCGGTAAAAGGATGTGTAATTGGATGTATATGATGTTAATATGTCAATTTTACCAATATATGGTGGAAAGTGACTCTTAAAGGGTGCAAAGTGACGCTAATATGGAGAAAGTGACCTACATGGTTGATTAAAGCCAATATATGGGACAAAATTGATTCGGATGAAAGTGGTACAAAGAGGTGTAAAAGGATGTCAAATTGGATGTATATGATGTTAACACATTAATTGTACCAATATATGGTGGCATGTGACTCTTATAGGATGCAAAATTACTCTAATATGTTGTAAAGTGACTTAAAAGCTTGATTAGAGCCAAAATGTGGCCCAAAAAAATTGACTCGTATAAAAGTGGTACCAAGAGGCAGTAAAAGGATGTCAAATTGGTTGTATATGATGTTAACATGTTAAGTTTAGCAATATATGGTGGCAAGTGACTGTTGTAGTGTGCGACATCATTCTAATATGGTGTAAGTGAATAACAAGGTTGATTAGAGCCAAATGTGGCCCAAAATTGACTCGTATAAAAGTGGTACCAAAAGGTGGTAAAATGATATAAAAGTAGATGTATATGATGTTAACATGTTAATTTTAACAATATATGGGGGCAAGTTACTCTTATTAGTGTGCAAAATGACTCTAATATGGTTAAAAGTGAGTTACATGGTTTATTCGGTCCAAACTGTGCGCATAAATTTACTTGTATTTAAGTGGTACCAAGAGGTGGTAGAAGGATGTCAAATTAGAGGTATATGATATTAACATGTTACTTTTACCAATATATAGTGGCAAGTGACTCTTATAGGGTGCAAAATTACTCTTATATGGTGTAAAGTGACTTAAAAGGTTGATTATAGCCAAAATGTGGCCCAACATTGACTTGTATAAAAGTGTTACCAAGAGGTGGTAAAAGGATGTCAAATTAGATGTAAATGATGTCATCATGTTAATTGTACCAATATATGGTGGAAAATGACTCTTATAGGGTGCAAAATTACTCTAATATGGTGTAAAGTGACTTACAAGGTTAATTAAAGCGAAAATGTGGCCCAAAATTAATTCGTATAAAAGTGGTACCAAGAGGTGTTTAAAAGATGTCAAATTGAATGTATACGATGTTAACATGTCAATTGTACCAATATATGGTTGAAGGTGTGTTAGATATATTTGTGATGTCATGTCTAATGATGATTTGTGTTTAGTTTTAAGATCTTAACTAACAGGATAAATCAGGACTTAACTGGAAATCAGTACTTATACTGAAGTCAGAACTTAAGATATAAGAACTTAAGTTATCGGAAGATATTTATCAGGAGATAATATCAGGACTTAAGAAGACGTTCAGATAAGGAAGGCGGTTGATTGAAGGAAAGAAGATTAAGGCAAACACAAGAAGAGATATGCATGGAGAAGAATTCTATGAAGAATAGAATACTTGGAAGAAAAGATAACTAGTTGATATATTTTAGGATGCAGACTTATGTTCGATATCAATTAGAAGATTATCTTGTAACTGTGTGTCTATATACACACAATATAAGGTTTACACTATAAGTGTTATCTTAATCGAGGATATTATTCATTGTAACCCTAGCAGCTCTCATGATATTTGTTCATCACTGAGAGAGAACGGTTCCATTGTAATACTGTTTTATTAATAAGATTATTTTGTGTTTCATACTTGTGTTCTTAATTCGATTTGATTGTACTAGACACTGTATTCAACCCCCTTCTATAGTGTGTGTGACCTAACAAGTGGTATTAGAGCAATCTGTTAACACATATACAGTAAAGATTTAAAGCAATAATGTCTGAAGAAGAACAAACTCCAACCAAGCCTACCAAAACTGAAGAAACTCCAAAGACTCAAATCCATAATCGATATGAGACTATTAGGGTTCCCATATTGAAACCTTCTGAGTTTCCCATATGGAAAGTGAGGATGACTATGTTTCTGAAAGCTACAGATCCAGAATACCTTGACATAATTACTAAAGGACCATATAAGCCAACCAAGCTTTCTGTTGTAGTTGCAGATCAGCCAGCACAGACTGTAACAAAGGAGAAAAGTGAGTATATAGCTGAAGATATCTCATTTATTGCCAAGGATGCAAAGGTAAGACATCTGCTACATAGTGCCATTGATAATGTCATGTCAAACAGGGTAATTAACTGCAAAACTGCAAAGGAGATATGGGATGCTTTGGAGACAAGATGCCAGGAAACTGATTTAATTAAGAAGAACAGGAGGACTATACTCACCCAAGAGTATAAGCACTTTGACTCAAAACCTGATGAGTCATTAACTGGTTTATATGACAGATTTGTCAAACTCTTGAATGATCTGTCACTGGTGGATAAGGAATATGATCTTGAAGATACTAATCTTAAATTCCTTTTAGCTCTTCCTGAAAGTTGGGATTTGAAGGCAACTACTATAAGAGACAACTATGCTCTTGATGAAACTACTCTTGATGAAATTTATGGTATGCTCAAAACTCATGAACTTGAGATGGATCAAAGAAGCAAGAGGCATGGAAGAAAGTAAAGAACAATTGCTCTTAAGGCTGAGGAGGAATCCCCCAAAGTGGTTGTCTCAAAGAAAGGCAAAGGAAAGGCTCTCATCACAAAGTCTGATTCAGATTCATCAAGTTCTGATGATGATGAGGATTCAGAAACTGAAAATCTATCTGAGATGGATGTTGATGAAGAGATGATGAGATTATGTGCTCTTATGGTGAATGGAATCACAAAGATAGCTTACAGGAAATTCAGAAGGGGAAAGAAGTTTTCAAGGAAAAGTGGAAGTTCTGATAAGAAGAGACTCAGAAAATCTGAAGGCAAAGCTGGAAAGTCTGACAGAGGAGATTACTCAAATGTTGAATGCTACAATTGTGGTGAGAAAGGCTACATATCTCCTGATTACAAGAAAGGAAACGGTGACAAAGGCAAGGTACTTGTCACAAACAAGAAAAGCTGGATAGACACTTCAGATTCTGAACATGAGGTGAACTATGACTTGATGGAAAATGCTGAACGCAGCTCTGAAGCTGTTGAGTTAAAGGTACCTCAAACAACTTATGCTTTTCATACTAATGATATTACTGAGTTGAGATCTTATCTTAAAACCATATTCATTAGTTATAGAGATCAGGCTTTAACTTGTGATAGGTTAACTTCTGAAAATCTGGCTTTTAAGAAAAGGATAGACTATTTAGAAAAGGAGTTAGTTATGTTCCATCAAACTCAAAAAGAAAGAGATGATGCTTTTTATGTTAGAGATGAAGTATTATGTAAGACCCCCAAATCTGGGGTCGGGGATCCGGGTTGTCACGAGTTCCATTTCCCTTAATAACCCCAATCTTAATAAACAATCAACTACTCCGTACTGTGACCCCACAATAAACACACACACCACAAGTTATAGTCTAAGAGATGAATATCCAAAAACAACACGAGTCATTTTATTCCAAAATTATATGCCATTACACCTTAAAAGGGTTCTGAATAAATTTACATTTCTTTGCCATTATTACAATTCATAAAGATACATAAGTCTGGTACATCAAAAGTTGAAATCCTAGCCTATTGGTAGTTCCTACCTCAGCTACAGCGACATCAACGCCTATAGAAAACTGCGGAACGTTTCCTATCCGCTCGCGAATTGGGAGCTTGGTCATGTTCATCTTGTCTATCTGATGTTGTGTGATGAAAGAAGAAAGCAAGGGTGAGCAACAAGCCCACCGAAATAGTATGTATAATAATTTACAATATATGAGCATTCACATAGTACTCAAGAAAGTCTTGGTTAAGAAGAAATGAACGAAGTTGATATCTTAACGCGACCAAGTCACAAAATATTCAATATATACATATATACTTTTCAAAATCTTTGAAATACTCTGACAGGCATAATATACATAGAGTTCCAATTTATAAATTTATAAAAATATCGTTGCAAGGTGATCTCATATATCTAATCTTGTCTCAATGTTTTTCTGAAAACCTTTGTCATTCATAAGATAATCATTAACTAGAAATAAGTTGAAAAAATGAAGTTACAAGATACTCCAATATACTTATATCTTTTTTGAATACTACTTGAACTACCACCATTCAAGTTATAATTAGTTCATCCCATAGATGAAGCTACACGACAAAACTTGTATAGAATTAATCTTTGAAATATCATCAAAATGAAATGAAGTTACGAGATACTTCATTTGATGAAAACATCATTTTGAAAACTCGACCCTGCCAACACTTAACAATCACCCAGCCGTAGCCTTTCTATCGAAGTGCTCTGGGTAGTGTTGCAAAAATATGTAATTGGATGATGAACTCATTACGGGAGATTGCCGCGCCAGGAAGACCACTCACGATGATCAGCCGCAGTAGTGCAACCCCACCATTTTCTACATGTAGAGTAGAATAGTCGGATTTACTTGTCAACCGAACACTGGACTCCTAAGGAATGGACTTTCTTAGCGGAACTTCCGGGCCATTTGGGCCAATAAATAAGGCTGGGCCGGCGCCACTCGACCACTTACGCCACTCCTAGTTCAGATGAAATCCATGACTCTGAAACGTAAAGCTCGTCTCCCCTTTCCCCAAGTAGGAACTTGTTGATGCGACTCCACCAAGAAGTCGCATCTAGTTGGAAAGAAAAACTCACCGATATTTCCCAGGCGATGCCTGTTAATGGATTAACTTATTCCAAGAATTTTACTTCCCGAGTGTTGGGTAAGTAATCAAAAACTCTTTTATCAAAACAGCAACCTTGTTGCGAATATAAGAATACATCACGGAGCCGGATCCCTCAGATTTTTGAGCGAGTATTTATATCCCCTTCGAAAGGAAGATCTTAAATTTGAAAACGAGTTTTGGGATCCGCTCTAACTTTTAAAATCATTTTGAAGACTCGAAAACATTTTTAAGAATGTTTGGAGTAATGCTGATTTAATAAAATAAATCAGTCCCGATATATTAGAAAATATCTGAATATTATTATTTAAATAATATTCCCATAAGGATAATCCTTATAAAAATAATCGAAGTAGAAGTTTTAAAACTCATACTTGAAATGAATAATAAATAACCAAAGATATACTTATACGAAAGTACGATCTTTATTTGAATAATCAAAAATAAGTTTCATTATCGAAACATTATTCTTTAATAAATTAAAGAATATTATTTAATAAATAAGCGGAGTCATAAGTCCTCAAATGAATATTCAAAATAATATTCATTAAATAAAATAAACGGAGTCATAAGTCCTCGAATGAATATTCAAAATAATATTCATTAAATAAAATAAAGTTATCGAATAAACCTTATTCGATTAATAGTTTTGAAAACTATATCTTATATATATATAATATATATATATATATAATATACTCGGGAACATCGTCTCCCGGTTTAGAAAATGTTTACCTTTGGGTCCCCTATACTAGGGGTATACGCAACTACTGCTTATCTCTAGCATAGGTATTATGCAACTTATAAACAATTGAATCAACAATTAGATATCAAGATTACGAAACAGACATGCATATATACCATATCAGCATGCTCCAATATATCGCAAGATTTGCTAATAACATTCATGCACTTATCACAAGATAATGCATATACATATATACATCACAACAACAGTGTAACGGGTAGAAAACTTGTCTGAGTACTCCGGGGTAGACTTAAGCTTAGAGTGGGTCCGGTAACCTATGAACAACAACATAAGCCGGAATTAAACCATGGTCGCTTAAGAAACTAGACTTTAACCAATTGAACCCTAACGTTTTCTTATTGTCATTTCTACGCTTAACAAATCACATAAGTCGTTCGAGTACCCTCGGCTCCACCATTTTTAATAAATTAACCGTTACGAATTTTATGGAGATGCTTTCGCGAATACCCTACCAACTGCCTAGTCCAGTTTACATAATTGTTTCATAATCCAGTTACTCATTTAAGGGCCTTAACCAAGGTTTCAAAGTAAGGCGAGGGGTAATGGTTCGTTCACAAAATGTCGTTACTTAAAACGGTCGTTTCTCGTAAACCGTAGATCGGATTCAAGCGAACCACATATCAAAAAGAAGCTCGTAAAATGAACTATCTAAACATGGAAAAGGTTAGAATCTTCCAGTGAGTTCACGGGTCCTAAAGTTAAGAATAGAACAGTTAAGCAAAATCGGACATTATGACGTTTATGTTTACGCGATTTCCAATTTAATTAACACTCTAAATTATCATCAATTAACTCAAAACCACCAATACAACAATATTCAACCATCATACTACAAACTCAGTCCCCAACTCCAAGTTTTACCAATTTATCCAACCAATCAAAGACCCAATATTCAAAACCAATACAAATCCACCAAAACTACTTATAATCAAAGATCAAGCCTTAATACTAACAATGCTTCAATAAAACTTAATGGAATCATAAAATCAAAGCTAGGGTTTGAAGTTGATACCTTCCTTGGTAGGTGTTAAGTTTCTAGGAAGCCTTAGGGAGCCTTAATCTAACCTCCTACAAGCTTGATCTTTCCAAAGAAATCAAGAACACAAAGTTAGGTTTTGAAGTTTCTAAAAGTCCGATTTAAAGAACTGTACAAATGAGGGTCTTTCCATATTATTTGGACAAGACTTGTGAACAAGAGTTGTAGGTCATCTCAATACCTTTCCAACGAGCTATAGAACACAACATTTGAGTGAATATTGAAGGAGATATGGTAGTTTTAAGTTGCTACTCTGGTTTTGGCCGAGAGCAAGGGAAGAAAAAGTGAAGTAAAAATGTTTCTAGTTTGATTAAATGATTTGTGTGGTGTTTAACTTGGTTACTTCCTTTTATTTTTAATTAGATTGTTACCATGTAAAAATTGTGTGGCTCACAATCAATCAACCAATCCCTCCATTTGTCATGCTTATGTCACCATGCCTATGTCATCTTTCTCATGTCATCATCTTACACTTGTTTTCTTCTTGTTGGTGTGATGACATCATCATCCACTAACCTCTTTGATTAACCCCTAATTACTTGGCTAATGACCGCTTATCTGTTATATGGTTCGCTTAACTTTCGTTCCCGTTTATCATTTGAGGGATCATACCTGGGATCTTATTACTTAGGTTCCCCTAAACCTTTCTCAATATTTTATATTCCTTTTATGATCCTCTCTAAAAATCCTTGAATTTAAATCCTCTTTATCATGTTACCTTATACTCAATTCTTTCGGTATCTGGTGGATTTTCGGGAAAAATCAAAGTGTTCGGATTTGGATTCTGACGATCTTTACATACACTTATATACCATATAGAGTACTAATAAGACCTCATAATATCAATAAAAGAACTGCTACATTGTGTAGCATGAAAAGTTTTCTTATTCAGCAAAATCACTATTCATAAGGTTTACAAAAAGTCTGAAATTTTTGGGGTTATTATAGTCTCCCCTCCCTAAAAGGATTCCGTCCCGGAATCAGATAGAAAATGAATAGGGATACTTTCTTAGCATTGCACTTTCTAACTCTCAAGTCAATTTTCCAAAATTGTGGTTCTGCCACAAACCCTGACTAGCATGATAACCCTTCTTCTAAGCACTTGTCCATTTTTGATCTATAACCCTTCCTGGTTGCTCCATATAGGTTACGTCTGGTTGCATGTCTATGCGCTCATATGCCCCTATTTGTCTGGCATCCGGATTACACTTCCTTAACATTGATACATGGAACACGTTATGAACTTGCTAAGGTTCGGGGTAAGCCTAGCTCATATGTTAACTTCCCAATACGACTTAATATATCCAAGGGTCCAACAATTCGTGGGCTTAGCTTTCCTTTCTTTCTGAATCACATCCATCCTTTCCAAGGGAATACCTATAACAGCACTAGGTCCCCTACTTCCTATTCTTTGTCCTTTGTGTCAAATCAACATACTTCTTATGTCCATCTTGGGCTACTACCAGCCGTCCTCTGATTAGATCTATTATATCCTTGGTCCATTGGACTACTGCGGGTCCGAGCATCTTGCGCTCTACAACTTCATCCTAACATAAGGAGATCGACATTGTCTTCCCTCAAGGATCTCATAAGGCGATACCTCGATACTGACATACGATCGATTATCGTAAGAAAACTCAATCCGTGTTAAGTGATCATTCCAAATTTCTTTCAAGTCTATTGTACAGACTCTCATTATCTCATCTAGATCTACAGCTTTTGCTTCTCAATACCCACTCTTTTCCAGTTCGTAATCGTTACTATCTTCCGTACCAAATTTTATACTGATTACACTTTTGCTCGTTAGCGTTCTATAACCTTTTAATAATCACGTCAACCTTAGTATCACGAACGCGTTAGAATCGGAATACCACCATACTTGGTACCACTTCATCTCTAGCTGCCTCCATCTTCGAAATCTTGGTCCTTCATATAGAAGTAAAAGAATTTATTGAGAGATCACTATGATCATGAACACTTGTTACATTGCATAGTTAGTACAGAAGGTGGCCAACCTTTAGTACTTGACAAGCAATTAAACAATAGATGGTATCGTACTAGGCTTCTATCACACTGATAGATAGTCATTCGGCAATACCTCCCCTTCTGGAAGGGTTGTTCTTCTCAGCTTACATGAAATGAAAAGGAGAGAAAAGAACGAATTGAAGAGAATTGTATATATATAAAATATACTTCCACAAAATATCTGGCTTGGAATCTACATCTGAACTATAGAGGTTTGTCATAGGAGAACAAAACATATACGTATATATATATATATATATCAACATCAAGTATTATAGCATCGTATTTCACGTGTCTGAATATTTACTATTCCGTCCATCATTATATGGACCCATGCTCTTGCTCGAGCTTATAAACAATCACCTTTGAAACTCCCTCGACATCGAAAATCAAATCTAGGATTTCATTTTAGACGTCATCATTATTAGAATTCTATGCTTGCATCACAACCTTCCTCGTATAGTAATTCGACTCTCTATTGATAAGAAGGAATAAGTATTCAATAGGTAGATAATCGACTTAATTAGCCTATCAATGATAACTTATACACCACCACGACCCGATTAGTGGTACTCACTCTCAACATCCATTCCAATACAACTCTCATGGTTGTAAGTAATCGGCTCATTACTCGCAGAATTATTCCTGTATTACTATGGCCCACCGTTGACATACTGTAGTCATTCGTTTTCCATGAAGTTTTAATAGCTAACCATACGGAGTCCATTCATATCATATCGAATCCTTCTAAGGAGGTAACATAATCACCATTCATGATTCATGAAGAACATTCCTGATCCTGACGTACATACATGACATGAAGCAGATAAAATTGCAGAAGAGTTTCAATCAAAGCAACGATAGCAGGCTAATACCATTATTAACCATATTTCTTTACTGGGAGACATGAAGCTCAAAGGTTCATTTAGTCCTTTCGTAACATGCTCCTGGCTTATCTCAAGATAGGACCTTCTAAGATAGAAAGCCCGCTCACGGCGATTACATGAATTAAATCTTTACCAAACTACTATTACGGTTGAGTACCGCACAGTCATCAGAAGGAATGTCAATCTTTCACACCATAATACAACCTTCACGGAATTAACCATTATCACTGTATTCCTCTGGCACGAGCGCCGATAATTGTCCTCTTACACTTGAAGTGTTGGCCACCTCTTTGGCCTTTCCTGATAGTAAAATTTCCTTACAATCAATGTCATTTTAACCACCTCCAACTAAATTTTCTACCTTATTTCAATCACTGCTTATGTGAAAATGCTTCTCTTAAGTCCTGGTGAGAAAAACAAATCACCATTTTTCCATAAGTCATTGCGTTAGTGTTTAGATGTGAACATTGCCACGACTGACTCTCGATCATACTTAGGACGTCTTTTATCTTGGGTCCTTCTTGTTTTCACCAATCTCGACCCTCATTGGATCGATCTATACTTTCTTATGGTTCAACACGTGCCCCACCTGGCATTATTATAATTACGTCATATTTCCTTCATCAAAATTTCTATTCTTGAGAACTTTGAATATTACCTTTCTCCTTGTAAAACCTCTAAGGTTATCCTTAAATCATTCATCAGGTACACCCTAGGCACAGGGCATATCAAGATACCATTTACTAATACCAGAATCATTGTCTATATACTTCTGAAAAATTTCTCCACTGATCCTTAAAGGTTGTTGTTACCTTAATCCTTTCCAATTCATACTGTCAAAACTCATGATTTCCCTATTAAGGGTGAAATGCTAACCTTTATGCATTCCCCTAGGATTCATTTCAAGTTATCGAGGTTTTATGCTTAATTCCACCTTTAAAAGATACTTACACTTTTCCATGGATAAATCAAGTCAAATATACTTGATAGATTACCTTATTCAATCATTCTCACTTCGATAGTCTATACTTAATTTCACAATAGCATCCTTATTTAAACCGAGGTCAATCCATATGGCCTCCAAAAGATAACAACATTTTTTTTTCTTTTCGCTTTACTTGCCTAATTTGGTAATGACAACAGGGATGTTATGGAAGATATTGGTCGTGTTCAACGTGAACTTCTTCTTAATAATTCCTTATTTACTTTTATTGTTTATCTCAACTGTCATCTCAATATTGGGATATCTTTCATATCAAGCCACCGGTCTTACACTTCACATTCTTGAAGGTCACTTCCTTAATCCAATTTTCCTAATTTCTTACTTCCTTGTCTCCTCAGTCTATCCGCGTCTCATTATTTATCCTTCGAACTATCTCAAGGTTTCCTCGAATCCTCCCAACTTATAGGGGATAAAATATTTGTATCTCTTATGTCTTCAACCATAAATTTTAACTCATGGTGAATCACCCTCATCCTGACGATTACATACTTTTCTATTTCTATTGCTACAAGTCTTTAAGGTTTCCTCATACCCAACTCCCTTATAATTCCTCAAACTCTATTGCATTTATATTCCTTTCCACTTCAGTTTCTTTTTATTTTCCTTTCTCTTATCATTATTTCATGAACCAACACAACATAAACATTGATTTCAAATATCCTGTCATTCTGGATTCGTGTCCTCAAAATGAATCTTGACAACTTTTACAACTTAGATTCATAATTCATCATACTCGTCTGCCTTTGTTCTGGTTCTAAAGCTTTTACACTATCTCCATAACCTTGGGAAGTACTTTCCTAAAAACAATTGACTGAACTTAAATCAGTTTATTATAATCTCTTGCTCCGTGCCTTCCTTGGCCTTTCACCAGCGGGTGGCCTCTCTCTTAGGAGGGTAAGTGATAAAAACAGTCTATTGTGATTAGTCAATCATTTAGAATCTCAAATGATTTCTATATCTCCTTTAGCCAGGCTCTTGCCTCGACTGGGTCAGCTTGTTCCTTGGAACTCTGAGAGCTTAGCGACTTAAAGGTCCTGAAAGAATTTCTCACCACGTTGTTTCCTCAGGGTGGTGGTTGGGGATAATAGTCTAAGTTATGTCTAGAAAGGTCCATAAATTGTCGTATAGGAGTACCGTCTCGGGTCTCCTTTCCTTACTTGACTTCTGTTTCCTTAGTCTGAATATTCCCTCCTCCTCCCTATAATCGGGGTCATCCTACATGTTTTAAATCCTCATTTTCCACTTTATTATGTTATGCGTTCCTTCTATCTTGATGGCGACCTCCCTGACTATCACGTTCAGGGTTTGCTCTAAATCTTATTCCTTAAACTAGCTTTCATCTAAGATCTCATCTTTAAGCTCTTGAACATTTGGAATCCAAATTCTGTAGGAATACCACATTATTCCCTTATCATCTTTCTCGGTATTAATCTCTTATCTATTTATTGGCTCTCTACCTTCATTCATCACTTTTTCTGGCACAATATGTTCTTTTCCAATAATTCGGGCTGTATTGCAATCTCAAACAGCTTTTCGGTACCGGCTCCCTTTACCTTCACTTCTATTTCCATTTTCTCAAAATCTCTTATAAACTCTCCCAAAGACATTATTATCTTGAGTCTCTCCTTTTTACTAAGGGCATCAGCCACCACACTGGCTTTCCCCGAATGATAAAGAATCTCCCAATCATAATTCTTGATTAGCTCTAACCGCCTCCTCTGGCGTATGTTGAGCTCTTTCTACGTAAAAATGTACTAGAGCTCATATGGTTTGTGTAAATCTTGCACTTCTCTCCATACAAGTAGTGCCTCCAATCTTTAGAGAAAAACTATTGCCACGAGCCCAAGCTCATGGGTGGGGATATCAAATTTTATATTCCCTTAATTGTCTTGACGCGTACGCGATTACCTTGTTGTGCTGTATAAGAAGCACCATAATTCCTTATGTGAAGCGTCACTACACATCACAAAATCTCCTTTTCCATCGGGCAACGCCATCATAGCGGCCGTCACCAATCTTTGCTTCAGTTCTTGAAAGTTGTTCTCATATTTCTCTGTCCATTCAAACTTCCCAGTCTTACGAGTAAGCGCGTTAAAGGGGCTACTATCTTTACGAACTTGAACGAACCTCCGGTAGTAACCGGCCAATCCTACCTCTGGTAGTCGCCCTAACCATAGTCATCAATTCCTCAGTGGTCCTTTATTCATTCTTATCAGGATCCTCCACGGGATTCTTCTCAGCAACAATCCCTTTTAGGACAACATCCTCAACCGCTACATCTTCAATATGAACATCATCCGGTCCCGCGTTAGGACGCTCTATCGGATCCATAATCTGATCTCCAATAAGTAATAAAACATCATCGTGTTATTGTTCCTCAACCTCAGGGTTCAGAGTCCCGCTACCATATACGATAACGAACTATGCTTCTACCACGATATTTATAAGGGTTCCCATAAAGGTTTTAACTATCAGTACTACATTAGGTAGTCCGACTATAAACTTGACAAGAGTTTTTATTATCTTAGTGAACTTATTATTTTAACGTCATATCATCTCTGAGGTTTATAACGCTTAGCCCTAATACCATTTCTGTAACACCCCCAAATCCGGGGTCGGGGATCCGGGTTGTCACGAGTTCCATTTCCCTTAATAACACCCAATCTTAATAAACAATCAAGTACTCCGTACTGTGACCCCACAATAAACACACACACCACAAGTTATAGTCTCAGATATGAATATCCAAAAATAACACGAGTCATTTTATTCCACAATTATATGCCATTACACCTTAAAAGGGTTTCTGAATAAATTTACATTTCTTTGCCATTATTACAATTCATCAAGATACATAAGTCCGGTACATCAAAAGTTGAAAGCCTAGCCTATTGGTAGTTCCTACCTCAGCTACAACGACATTAACGCCTATAGGAAACTGCGGAACGTTTCCTATCCGCTCGCGAATTGGGAGCTTGGTCATGTTCATCTTGTCTATCTGATGTTGTGTGATGAAAGAAGAAAGAAAGAGTGAGCAACAAGCCCACCGAAATAGTATGTATAATAATTTACAATATATGAGCATTCACATAGTACTCAAGAAAGTCTTGGTTAAGAAGAAATGAACCAAGTTGATATCTTAACGCGACCAAGTTGCAAAATATTCAGTATATACATATATACTTTTCAAAATCTTTGAAATACTCTGTCAGGCATAATATACACAGAGTTCCAGTTAATAAATGTATAAAAATATCGTTGCAAGGTGATCTCATATATCTAACCTTGTCTCAACATTTTTCTGAAAACCTTTGTCATTCATAAGATATTCATTAACTAGATATAAGTTGAAAAGATGAAGTTACAAGATACTCCAATATACTTATATCTTTTCCGAATACTACTTGAACTACCACCATTCAAGTTATAATTAGTTCATCCCATAGATGAAGCTACACGACAAAACTTGTATAGAATTAATCTTTGAAATATCATCAAAATGAAATGAAGTTACGAGATACTTCATTTGATGAAAACATCATTTTGAAAACTCGACCCTGCCAACACTTAAAAATCGCCCAACCGTAGCCTTTCTATCGAAGTGCTCTGGGTAGTGTTGCAAAAATATCCAATTGGATGATGAACCCATTACGGGAGTTTGTCACGCCAGGAAGACCACTCACGATGATCAGTCGCAGTAGTGCAACCCCACCATTTTCTACATGTAGAGGAGAACAGTCGGATTTACTTGTCAACTGAACACTGGACTCCTAAGGAATGGACCGTCTTAGCGGAACTTCCGGGCCATTTGGGCCAATAAATAAGGCTGGGCCGGCGCCACTCGACCACTTACGCCACTCCTAGTTCAGATGAAATCCATGACTCTGAAACGTAAAGCTCGTCTCCCCTTTCCCCAAGTAGGAACTTGTTGATACGACTCCACCAAGAAATCGCATCTAGTTGGAAAGAAAAACTCACCGATATTTCCCAGGCGATGCCTGTTAATGGATTAACTTATTCCAAGAATTTTACTTCCCGAGTGTTGGGTAAGTAATCAAAAACTCTTTTATCAAAACAGCAACCTTGTTGCGAATATAAGAATACATCACGGAGCCGGATCCCTCAGATTTTTGAGCGAGTATTTATATCCGCTTCGAAAGGAAGATCTTAAATTTGAAAACGAGTTTTGGGATCCGCTCTAACTTTTAAAATCATTTTGAAGACTCGAAAACATTTTTAAGAATGTTTGGAGTAATGCTGATTTAATAAAATAAATTAGTCCCGATATATTAGAAAATATCTGAATATTATTATTTAAATAATATTCCCATAAGGATAATCCTTATAAAAATAATCGAAGTAGAAGTTTTAAAACTCATACTTGAAATGAATAATAAATAGCCAAAGATATACTTATACGAAAGTACGATCTTTATTTGAATAATCGAAAATAAGTTTCATTATCGAAACATTATTTTTTAATAAAATAAAGAATATTATTTAATAAATAAGCGGAGTCATAAGTCCTCAAATGAATATTCAAAATAATATTCATTCTCCAATATATCGCAAGATTTGCTAATAACATTCATGCACTTATCACAAGATAATGCATATACATATATACATCACAACAACAGTATAACGGGTAGAAAACTTGCCTGAGTGCTCCGGGGTAGACTTAAGCTTAGAGTGGGTGCGGTAACCTATGAACAACAACATAAGCCGGAATTAAACCACGGTCGCTTAAGAAACTAGACCTTAACCAATTGAACCCTAACGTTTTCTTATGGTCATTTCTACGCTTAACAAATCACATAAGTCATTCGAGTACCCTCGGCTCCACCATTTTTAATAAATTAACCATTACGAATTTTAAGGCGACGCTTTCGCGAATACCCTACCAACTGCCTAGTCCACTTTACATAATTGTTTCATACTCCAATTAGTCAATTAAAGGCCTTAACCAAGGTTTCAAAGTAAGGCGAGGGGTAATGGCTCGTTCGCGAAATGCCGTTACTTAAAACGGTCGTTTCTCGTAAACCGTACATCGGATTCAAGCGAACCACATATCAAAACGAAGCTCGTAACATGAAATATCTAAACATGGCAAAGGTTAGAATCTTCCAGTGAGTTCATGGGTCCTAAAGTTAAGATCAGAACAGTTAAAGAAAATCGGAAATTATGACGTTTATGTTTACGCGATTTCCAATTTGATTAACACTCTAAATTATCATCAATTCACTCACAACCACCAATACAACAATATTCAACCATCATACTACAAACTCAGTCCCCAACTCCAAGTTTTACTAATTTATCCAACCAATCAAAGACCCAATATTCAAAACCAATACAAATCCACCAAAACTACTTATAATCAAAGATCAAGCCTTACCACTAAGAATGTTTCAATAAAACTTAATGGAATCAGATAATAAAAGCTAGGGTTTGAAGTTGATACCTTCCTTGGTAGGTGTTAAGTTTTTAGGAAGCCTTAGGGAGCCCTAATCTAACCTCCTACAAGCTTGATCTTTCCAAAGAAATCAAGAACACAAAGTTAGGTTTTGAAGTTTCTAAAGGTCCGATTTAAGGAACTGTAAAAATAAGGGTCTTTCCATACTTATTTCGACGAGACTTTTGAACAAGAGTTGTAGGCCATCTCAATACCTTTCTAACGAGCTATAGAACACAACATTTGAGTGAGTATGGAAGGAGATATGGTAGTTTTAAGTTGCTGCTCTGGTTTTGGCCGAGAGCAAGGGAAGAAAAAGTGAAGTAAAAATGTTTTTAGTTTGATTAAATGATTTGTGTGGTGTTTAGCTTGGTTACTTCCTTTTGTTGTTAATTAGATTGTTACCATGTAAAAATTTTGTGGCTCACAATCAACCAACCAATCCCTCCATTTGTCATGCTTATGTCACCATGCCTATGTCATCTTTCTCATGTCATCCTCTTACACTTGTCTTCTTCTTGTTGGTGTGATGACATCATCATCCACTAACCTCTTTGATTAACCCCTAATTACTTGGCTAATGACCGCTTATCTGTTATATGGTTCGCTTAACTTTCGTTCTCGTTTATCGTTTGAGGGATCATACATGGGATCTTATTACTTAGGTTGCCCTAAACCTTTCTCAATATTTTATATTCCTTTTATGATCCTCTCTAAAAATCCTTGAATTTAAATCCTTTTTATCATGTTACCTTATACTCAATTCTTTCGGTATCTGGTGGATTTTCGGGAAAAATCAAAGTGTTCGGATTTGGATTCTGACGATCTTTACATACACTTATATACCATATAGAGTACTAATAAGACCTCATAATATCAATAAAAGAACTGCTACATTGTGTGGCATGAAAAGTTTTCTTATTCAGCATAATCAACAAAATCACTATTCATAAGGTTTACAAAAAGTCCAAAATTTTTGGGGTTATTACATGTTAAAATTAAATCAATCTCTAAAAACTGAGTTAGAAAAGGAAAGAGAGATTATCATGATTTTGACTAACTCTGGCAGAACAACTCAGAATTTATTAAGTAGTGGAAACTGGAAATAGGGCTTTGGTTATGGAGATGATAAAAGCGAAACAGGAACTGAACAAATTAAGCCAATTATTGTTAAACAGACTACTAAGCCAAAGTTAAATCCTGTTAAGTTTGTAGCTAAATCTGTAAAGTCTGATTCTGAAAAGATGAAAGAGACTAAGACAGAAGTTAAGGCAGAGTCAACTTCTAACAAATCAAAACAGGATAAGACAATTGAAGTTAACATAGGCTTAATGACTAAGAAGCAGCTTAAGTATAAGCTGAAAGAGATTAAGGATGTAAACAAGGTAAAGCCACCTAGGAAAAATAGGAATGGAAAGGAAGGTGTGAATAAAAGCAATAATTTTAACCCTATTCCTAATGCTCCTAGAAAGAGATGTTATAACTGTGGAAATTCTAACCATCTGACTTCATTTTGCAGGAAAAATAAGAACATAAACTCCTTACCTTCTAAGTCAGGAGTTAAGAGTCAGTCTGTTAGGTTTAAGCCACAAAATCCTTATTTTCATTATGGTAGTTTATTGTGACGCCCTCCGAACCCGGGTCAGAAGTTTGGGGTCCACAACACACACACATACTCAATATATAAATATCTTCTTAAGAAAGTAATATATATAAAGACCCTTCTTACCATAACCATGGATCGGAACAGGTTAAAGTATGAAAACAAGCCACAACCTTAACTTTTATTACATCGTACCAAATCCCCATTAGTTCCGTTTACAACTTATAATGATATCATTCTTACAATCTTACATAACTCATCTACATTATAAAGCTCCTGCTAACTCGTTCCATCTTATCCTGGAATCCTAGCTCGCACACTGGACTTGGAATCCTCGTTACCGACAATTTCCTTTTCAACTGTAAAATAACATAACAAATTTGCAAGAGTGAGCTAACTAGCTCAACAAGTCATAATAACAATAATTGAGGTTTAACAATGATCAGTTGAAATGATTCATAATAATCAAGTTTCTAGATAAATAATGAATAAAATTGGATATTCTTTTCATTTTTAAAAACCAAGGTTAGGCTGCTGATCAGTCATGCACTAACCCTGAGCAAGACTCCCGGCTTTGCTCTATATACTGGATCCAAGGCACGCATTGGCCTAATATGACCACGAATCTGGTCTGACTAGGAATCTGGTCCACATTTATAAAATCATCCAATTCTAAAACAATTCAATAGGATAACCATTGCAATTCAATAAAACAGAATCATAATCAACATTGATAAAGCATTTATCTCAAAACATAAAACATTGCATAGTTATCACCAGGGTATATCAAGGTGTAAATATGAAGAAAGGCATTAAGCCTGATGAGAAATCAAGTATCGGAAGAGCAATGGTTCAATGATAATACAGGGTATTGACCTTTGATGTGATATGGTATTCCAGGGTGTATAAGTTTTTGCATGCTCAAGAAATTCTGTTAAAATACTTGGTTTATGGGGTGTATGTATTTGTGTAGTATCGTATATCTTTAGCTTGAATCTGAGAATTCAACAGTTAATGGTTTCTGAAGAATAAGGCTTATGGCTCAAGATCAACAAGAATCAGGGTTCAAGGTTAAATAGTTTAAAGTGCTTGTAATATAAAACAAGATTTATTTTGAGTAATAACAACATGTTATGAGAAAGTTCATAAATATTCACAATATATCTCGAAGAAAGGTTCAGAATTACTTGCCTTATCATAGATGATTCCCAACTTTACTTGTACTCATCTAACAGTTCTACTCATCAATCACTTTCCTTCTTTTTCTATGCCTTGATTCTATTCATCAATCACTTGTCTTCTCTTTCTACGCTTCAATTCTATCTACGGATTACTGACGTCCTTTTTCTATGCCTCGCTTACTCTGCTAGGCATCACAAGTATCTATCAATACTCAATCTCATATTATTTTAATCGTCAGGTAGACGTCATAAGCTTTTATCTACCCTTCGTTTTACCCAAATCCGATTTACGGATTGAGAGTTATGAACAAAACAGTCAAACAATGCACAAACAATAATCTTATACGACAGTCAGGTCACATATAACACATAGCATGTAAGATATTCAATCCAAATAATTTTTCAATGAATATTCGGGGTCCAAAATTATTTTCCAAGTATTTAATATAAATTTTTGAACATTTTTCGGAATTAAAATTGAACTCCAAATCATTGTATTAATTAAATAATAAGGTTCGAACACACGAATCTGACTTTAAAATAATTTTATAATAATTATCGAGCCTTGAGAATAATTTAAAATAATATTTTAAAGCTCGAAACTATTTTTCGGAATTTTTAAATTAATTTTAAATAATTAAATCTAATTATTAATTCAATTAAAATTAATTAAAATTAATTAAATTAATTAATCAATTAATATTTAAATCAATTGACTAATTAAATAATTAATTATCAAATAAAATTAATTAATTAAATAATTAAGATTTATTTTTCAGAAAAGAATTAATGAATTTTTGAATTTTTAAAATAATAAAATCAATTTCTGAAAATTTTATAAAAGAAATTAAAATAGAAATCTTGTTTCTAAAATATTTTAAAATAGAAATATGATTTGTATAAGTTTTTAAAACGAAAAGGACTGGAATGTAAATTTTGCCAATATGGGGGTTCAAATGGCAAATTGCAATCTTCCCCACTATCACCTTCGTCGGCGGTCGCCATTGACGGTGACCCCGAGCTTTTCAAGTGACTGAAAAACACTCCAGATCGTCGTCAAATTAACAAGGATTAAAGCCCTTGCTTCCAGGAACAATTATCCGTAATCAAAACAAATAAACGATTTTTAAATCTCCTGGAAAATCCGTCCAAAAATCCCGACGCCGCCGCGGTAAATTTTCCGGCGAACCTATTCCAGGAATCCTCCGTTCAATCCATTTATACCATTCGATTTCTTGTTCTACGATCTATCTACTGATGCAAACAATTCAATATAATAACCCCTAGTTAAGAAATGCTCAATTTTCAATTAAGAACATTCAAGAACATAAACCCTAGTTCTTTAATCAGAGAATCAAACATCATTTTAAACATGTTATTGAACTCGGTTTTTGATGTATAATATACCAAAATGACGAGGAAGAAAAGATCTAAACAATTATGTCATCAAATCATATCAAAAACGTCAAGAACAAAAATTCATAATTTAATCCATATTTAATTCGAATTAAAATAATTAAATTAGAAAAATACCTTGATTTATGGAAAAAAACTGATGGTTGATTCAGAAAGAAGATTTCGAGAACTTCGTTTTGATATATTGCACGCCCGCATCGGAGTTGGATAACGCCTTCGTTTGTGGAATTGATTTTCAGGAATACAGTGTTTTAATAAAGTTTTCTCTGGTTTTTCAGGGTTTGTACTGTCTGATTATGATTTTGCGCGTGAAAATGAAATAAGAAAGGGCTATTTACATTTACGGAATATTAGTACGTTCTGGATCGTGTTGGGTCGATAAATACGTCCATTTTGGATAAACATTATCCTTTTTGGATAAACACTACCCTGTTTTGGATAATCACTATCCTGTTTTGGATACGCACTATCCTGTTTTGGATAAGCACTATCCTATTTCGAATAATTATCAAAACTGTGCTTTTATAAAACAATTTATACGAAGATAATGTTATCGAAAAGGGTTAGCGTATCGAAAATATTGCGTCGGGCCACGCACAGGTCAAACCGTAATCCGGATCGAAAAAGTCAAAACATGGAAAATGTCCGGAATTACCAGATTAGGTTAAGAAGGAATTTTCGGAAGAGTTTCGGGTTATAAAAATGTAAAAACGGTTGAGGTTGGACGATTCCCGGCTTTATAAATTAATTTTGTAATTATTCAGAAAATAGTTAATAAATTCGTATAACAATATAAAATCATATAATACTCCAAAAATTATCAGAAAAATATCTTAATTCTCTATATTTTATTTTGGACATAATAAAATAAACATACCTAGACTTTACCACATAAGAACATTCAAATAATATCACCAAAATATCAAATAATTCACCAAAAAATCACATAAAAATCATTTATTGATAAAAATAATTACACGTCATGTCCTGGATATTACATCCCCCCTAAAAGGATTATGTCCTCAGAATCACACTAAGGATCAGATAATGATATATTCCAGTATCTCACTTCCATTTTCCGTAGGTTGATCTCTCAACCTTACAACTTTTCATAAACTTTTACTCGCAACATTACTCATTACGCAACAGCCTTTCGCAGACATAATATTCTATTAGTTGCTCCTATAACTCAACTCAAGTATCCATTTTATATATAATGGAGCTTAGTTACTTTTCGTGAATATACACATGTAAACACCTTATGAACCAGCTATACATGTGGCGGTGAAGCCAACTCACTTACATTTATCTTCTCTATTTTACTGTTTCAAAAGGGTCAGCATAACACCTATTAATTCTCCTTTCTTTTTTATTCTAGAAATTCGTGCTCATGAACGTTTCCAATAGTTACTTGCTGTTGAATCTCATTCCCACATATTTCTCTGTTCAATTAACCTAGTTTATAATTTCTTCCAATCGCATTCGAGGCTCTTTAATCATCCTTTTAATCTTCTCCTCCATCTGCAAGTGATATACATAAACTAGGGCGTATTCGATTTCCGACGTTCTCGAAATTACGCTAGATTTACGAATTAACGAGAAAATCTCGACTAGATACGGTTGGCGCACAACCGTAACATCATACCTTAATTTCCTTGAATCACAATCGAGTAGATTTACCGAGCAAAAATTCTCTTACTACTTAGAAGAAAGTATACTAATCTGGAGGCATCACCCGCTTATTCTAATCCATATTATCATTTTTGGTTTTAGGGAGTTCTCATACGAACTGACTACAATGCTTTTCCTTGACGTCTAGTCACATATAACGCTTATTCTTTCTTTGTGCCATACTATCAGAAAGTCCTCTTTGACATCCATGTCTCGTATCATATTCTCGGAGTATCTTGAATCCCTTGCATTATTGTAGCCAAATTCCTATCTTTTAGTTCTTCCCCACTTATTGCCCGTTCATCTAGGAGTGGTATACATTATTCCGGTTTGACCTAATTCCTCACATTTTTAATACTCCTGTTAGTTCTCAAATTAAATAATATAGATCATTTACAACCAATTTCTGGATCTGATGACGTATCACCCTTTCTTCAAGCAGCACTATCCCACTTATTAGACAATTTTGGTTCTCAGGTGACTTCATTATGACGTTTCCTGACGTAATGTATATATCTAGTCTTTGATGTCCTGCCTTAGCTCTTGGGTAGGTCTAACATTTATCTACATGTTGCCTCCCCATTTTAGCTTTATGCCTGGTCACTAGATATCTTCTTTTAGGCCTCGGTACTTGATCGTTCTCCTGGGATGCATTCCCTATCTCCATTTTCCAATGTTTCCTAAATTTTTCACCTTACTTCTGTCCCTCATGTTACCCATATCTTCCCTATAAATTTTCTTTATCATCCCTTTGATTCCACTTTCTTTCCTATTTTCGTTCTTCATTCTTATAGCTCATTCACACCCGAACTTCTGATATTAATACTTATTTTGATGTCATATCAAATTAGATATCAATACGAACTTTGATGCTCACAATATCCCATACTAAAGTAAACATCAATCATCTGTATTAATACCGCTTTTGATATTTAACAACAACCTAAGTATCAATATCAATCAGAAACTGAACTAAAATGGTATCTCACCTTTTATCAAGAACAGAAATACTTGATAAATCATTTATTATATGATTATCAAAAAAAATCAGAAACAAGACACCCTTTGATAAAACTTTATTGCAGATGATAGATTCTCTTTGATTGACTAACAAAATTCATATTAGTGTAGGTACAAATCTCTTCTTGATTCCATCTCCCTTCTTCCTTTCCTTCCTTCTTTCTCTTTGCTCTTTGTTCTATTTTAAATTTTTCATTCCTAAAAACATCTTATCTCCTGTCCATACAAATAAATTTCCATCTCTTTTATCCATTACTAAGGGCATATTCATCCAACTAAAGCCTTACACGCTTGCAGCAACTTCTGAACTCTACTGGTGTCCTTACCTCCCCCAAATTCCTCATTGCTTTGATTTCGGATTTGAAAGTCACATTAAAATTTGACTTAATCTAATTGGAATCGATTTCCATCTAACTGACCATTAATTGGTAAAATTAACCAATTAACTCATTTAATTGATCAATTGCACCAAGTAATGACTAGCTAAATTAAATCAAAGACCAATTATATATAGTCGGATTGGCTGTGACAACCTCTTTCAAGAACCGAGATCACAATCATTTAGAGTATTAACATGAATATTGATAACATACGGAAGTATACTTACTATCGTTAAAAGTAGGGTATTTTCCGAAGATTTGGGTAGCATCTCCTTTATATTATTGACTACCAGCCGAACTCAAGCCGACACCAACAATCAATCAACCAATTCACAAGTAGACCAATCAACTTCCATCTTTTAAACTCACCATTTCACCATCACATATAATACTAGCCAGTACAACTCATATTTTAGTTCAAGTTAAGATTATAGCGAACAATTATTATTATATCATATCCTTTCTCATATCCTTTGATTATAACCGAATGTCACTACTTAGTACTATTACAAATTATTCTAAAATTTCTTCCGGTTCATGTTTCTTTTCAAGCTCTCTCTCTAACAATTCATCTATCCTCGACAATACTCATTCTTATTAGTTAACTCGTTCAACTTCTAATAACCAACACATGGTCTCAACCAATATTCTCATAATCTTGTGGAAGAGTTCCTTTGGTTTAAAAACATCACTTCTTAAAAATCCTTACAGATGAATCATCATATCTTCATCTTTACAATATATTAATCGATTATCTGGTTATTATTAAGAATTTCTTCAATCGCTTCTGCTGTCTAATCAATCATTTGCCTTATCCAATATACACAACTTTACCTTCTTATTCCTCTATTTAATTTTCTCATATGGTTCGCTAACTACTTCAAGTCACGCCCACATCTCATATTTGCAACGTATCATGTATACAGATTTCCGCCTCTGATTTGATGTCCTCGTAACAACCACGTCATTGGTATAAGGGTTCTTCTCTACATGCAAATGTCCACCATTTACCGGTTTGTAATTAACCACACTTATCATATAACTTCATTGGCTACACGGTTCCATTTCACTTCTTTGTAAAATATTCAAGGAATAGACCTTACGCAAGAAGGAATTTGTGTATATGATTCTGAATGGAAACTTTTTGTAAGTGATAATAGTACAAGGAAACAATCGAAAAAATTCATAAATCAAGAAATCAATATTGAAGAAGAAAGAATGAATGATGATTTAGATATGAGTGAGACAACCATATTTGTACTCAAGATGGCCAGCCTTTCATACTATATGGCATACGACACATGATTAGGTGGCGTCCCACCAGACTCTTTTTCATTTTGACAAAGCATCACACCATAACACTGTTTGTCTCAATCAGAAAGCAATATTTTAAAGGAGGAATGATTTGAAAGGGATTCAATAATTTCTGGTCACCTTATAGAGCTGATCATGAAAGAGGTTCACACTTTATTTTAAAATTCATAAGAATATATATGGTTTTATAGAAAAAAATGATATCAATAGTCGTCATCCACGTTACCTCTGTTTACAGTTTCAACGCTTGTCCAACCAATATGTCTCATTCCGAGTCATATATCAACTTTAAAAAGTTCTCAAAAAGGCTTCCTTAAATCAATTATTAAGATAATTTCCCCTTTATAAGGTCTTGTATCATTAGCGTCATACTTCCATGTTCAATATTCCTATAATTTGACCCTATTTGCATTCTTTACGAGATTTACAATCACAACTTCCAAATTTCCGCTTACACTACGGATAATATTCACTCCCTTGCTAATAGCATTCTTCCTTTAGAAAGTCTGGAGATTTCCTTAATCTTCTTCGCTCGAACTCGGCTTCTCATGAATCGACATATGCTTCGAACTCTAATCGTCTCTAACTTGAATAAATAGCTTCTCCGTACATTGGTCCTGTTGTTAAACTTATCGAATAATATTTGCACTCTTCTGCTAAGAACAATCAAATCTTCTCCATAATAGTGGGTCCACTTGGCCTTATAAATGAACCATACTAACTTATAAGACAAGTATTCTCGTGGATAATCTGAATCTTATGACAAACAACAACTCAAGTAGTAGTTTGACAGCCAAGTTTTAAAACTTGTTTTGTTCCAAGGACTTTTAGAAAAGTATTGTTATAAAAATCTCTTTTGAAAACTGTTTATAATTTTGAAAATCATACACCTGATCGTCATTACTATATGAGTTGGTTGTCATCCTTCACTACTAAGTATCAAATTAAGGAATCACTCAGGTAACAACCCATTCATTTCCATATACCCTCTACCCCTTATTGGGTCCATTTTACCTTCATTGGTCGACAAAAACTCCAATTACCATTTCATATTATCTTATTCATAACTTCACTTCTGGTCTTCCATACTGGGAACATTCCCATCATCATCTCTTACAATTACTAAGTATAACAAATCTATTCAGCGATCATCAGATTTATTTTATAACACAAGGTCGATCACATACTTCTACACGTATCATGCTTAGTCATAACATCATCTAATTCCAAGAAAACTCTCAATCTCCAATCCTCTCAAATATCTTTAAAAATCCATCTAGCTCACTTCACAGGATAATCATTGGTGGCATACTCATTAGCAGCTCCATATAACCTAGCAGCAACTATCCTTCGGAATAACTAAATTTTCTCTCTAGGTTTCTTCTTACCCCTCTTAATATTTCGTATATTCACCATATGCTGTAGCTCTCTAATTCATCCTCATAGGTGTTATTACTTCATAAGACGGGTTTTAAAACTAATGGTATAGAACAAGGTGTAGGGGAGACGGAAAAAATGCACCCACAGTTGAATATCCAGTAGAACCAGAATCAGCATGTGGGGGATTCTCGAATAGGTAGTCTCGCATCAGGGGATGAGATAAGAACTTGAAAAGGTGCAATCGCCGCAACAGAATGTGACATGGCTAACACTGGTGGATGAGCAAGGCGTAGATCAGCTGACGGTCCCCCAACTGACGGCTCTGAGTGATCAGATGGTACCAAAATAAAAGAATCTGCCATTGCCGCTATCTAAAAATCGCGTCACTGGATAAGGATCTCGAATCTCATCACAGATCACACTAAAACCTACTATTTAATCACACTCAACCTCTCGATGTTCTATTTTTCTATTTTATAATAATAATCTTAACCCTCTACCCATTCCCGATAATCTAGGCTTGTTTCAGGGACTTATAACCTGTAGCTCTGATACCAAACCTGTGACGCCCTCCAAACCCGGGTCAGAAGTTTGGGGTCCACAACACACACACATACTCAATATATAAATACCTACTTATGAAAGTAATATATGCAAAGACCCTTCTTACCATAACTAGGGATCGCAGCAGGTTAAATTATGAAAACAAGCCACAACCTTAACTTTTATTAAATCGTACCAAATCCCCATTAGTTCCGCTTACAACTGATAATGATATCATTCTTACAATCTTACATAACTCATCTACATTATAAAGCTCCTGCTAACTCATTCCATCTTATCCTGGAATCCTAGCTCGCATACTGGACTTGGAATCCTCGTTACTAACAATTTCCTTTTCAACTGTAAAATAACATAACAGATTTGCAAATTTACAAAAGTGAGCTAACTAGCTCAGCAAGTCATAATAACAATAATTGAGGTTCAACAATGATCAGTTGAAATGATTCATAATAATCAAGTTTCTACATAAATAATGAATAGAATTGGATATTCTTTTCATTTTTAAAAACCAAGGTTAGGCTGCTGATCAGTCACGCACTAACCCCGGCTTTGCTCTGTATACTGTATCCAAGGCACGCATTGGCCTAATATAACCTTTGATGAGAAATCAAGTATCGGAAGAACAATGGTTCAATGATAATACAGGGTATTGACCTTTGATGTGATAGGGTATTCCAGGGTGTATAAGTTTTTGCATGCTCAAGAAATTCTGTTAAAATACTTGGTTTATGGGGTGTATGTATTTGTGTAGTATCGTATATCTTTAGCTTGAATCTGAGAATTCAACAATTAATGGTTTCTGAAGAATAAGGCTTATGGCTCAAGATCAACAAGAAACAGGGTTCAAGGTTAAATAGTTTAAAGTGCTTGTAATATAAAACAAGATTTATTTTGAGTAATAACAACATGGTATGAGAAAGTTTATAAATATTCGCAATATATCTCGAAGAAAGGTTCAGAAGGACTTGCCTTATCATAGATGATCCCCAACTTTACTTGTACTCATCTAACAGTTCTACTCATCAATCACTTTCCTTCTTTTTCTATGCCTTGATTCTATTCATCAATCACTTGTCTTCTCTTTCTACGTTTCACTTCTATCTACGGATCACTGACTTTCTTTTTCTATGCCTCGCTTACTCTACTAGGCATCACAAGTATCTATCAATACTCAATATCATAGTATTCTAATCGTCACGTAGACGTCATAAGATTTTATATACCCTTCGTTTTACCCAAATCCGATTTACGGATTGAGAGTCATGACCAAAATAGTCAAACAATGCACAAACAATCATCTTATACGATAGTCAGGTCACATATAACACAACATGTAAGATATTCAATCACATAGCATGTAAGTTATTCAATCCAAATAATTTTTCAAAGAAGATTCGGGGTCCAAAATGATTTTCCAGGTATTTAATATGAATTTTTGAACATTTTTCGGAATTAAAATTGGACTCTGAATCATTTTATAATTAAATAATAAGGTTCCAACACCAGAATCTGAATTTAAAATCGTTTTATAATAATTATCAAGCATTGAGAATAATTTAAAATAATATTTTAAAGCTCAAAACTATTTTTCAGAATTTTTAAAACAATTTTAAATAATTATATCTAATTATTAATTCAATTAAATAATTAAAATTAATTAAATTAATTAATCATTTGACTAATTAAATAAATTGACTAATTAAATAATTAATTATCAACTAAAATTAATTAATTAAATAATTAAGATTTATTTTTAAATAAAAATATTTTTCAGAAAAGAATTAATGAATTTTTGAATTTTTAAAATAATAAAATCAATTTCTGAAAATTTAATAAAAGAAATTAAAACAGAAATCTTGTTTCTGCAATATTTTAAAATAGAAATATGATTTATATAACTTTTTAAAACGAAAAGGACTGGAATGTAAATTTTGCAAAGATGGGGGTTCAAATGGCAAATTGCCATCTTCCCCAATGTCACCTTCGCCGGCGGTCGCCATTGACGGCGACCCCGAGCTTTTCAAGTGACTGAAAAACACTCCAGATCGTCGTCAAATTAACAAGGATTAAAGCCCTTGCTTCCAGGAACAATTATCCGTAATCAAAACAAACAAACGATCTCTAAATCTCCTGGAAAATCCGTCCAAATATCCCCACGCCGCCGCGGTAAATTTTCCGGAGAACCTATTCCAGGAATCCTCCGTTCAATTCATTTATACCATTCGATTCCATATTATACGATCTATCTACTGATGCAAACAATTCAATCTAATAACCCCTAGCTAAGAAATGCCCAATTTTCAATTAAGAACATTCAAGAACATAAACCCTAGTTCTTTAATCAGAGAATCAAACATCATTTTAAACATGTTATTGAATTCGGTTTTTGACGTATAATATACCAAAATGACCAAGAAGAAAAGATTTACACAATTATGCCATCAAATCACATCAAAAACATCAAGAACAAAAATTCATAATTTAATCCATATTTAATTCGAATTAAAATAATTAAATTAGAAAAATACCTTGATTTCTGGATAAAAACTAATGGTTGATTCAGAAAGAAGATTTCGAGAGCTTCGTTTTGATATATTGCACGCCCGAATCGGAGTTCGATAACGCCTTCGTTTGTGCGATTGATTTTCAGGAATACGGTGTTTTAATAAAGTTTTCTCTGGTTTTTCGGGGTTTGTACTGTCTGATTATGATTTTGCGCATGAAAATGAAATAAGAAAGGGCTATTTATATTTACGGAATATTAGTACGTTCTGCATCGTGTTGGATCGATAAATACGTCCGTTTTGGATAAGCATTATCCTTTTCGGATAAACACTATCCTGTTTTGGATAAGCACTATCCTGTTTTGGTTAAGCACTATCCTGTTTTGGATAAACGTTATCATATTTCGGATAATTATCAAAATCGTGCTTTTATAAAACGATTTATACGAAGATAATGTTATCGAAAAGGGTTAGTGTATCAAAAATATCACGTCGGGCCGCGCACAGGTCAAACCGTAATCCGGATCGAAAAAGCCAAAACATGGAAAATGTCCGGAATTACCAGATTAGGTTAGGATGGAGTTTTCGGAAGATTTTCGGGTTATAAAAAGGTAAAAACGGTTGAGGTTGGACGATTCTCGGCTTTATAAATTAATTTTGTAATTATTCAGAAAATAGGTTATAAATTCATATAACAATATAAAATCATATAATACTCCAAAAATTACCAGAAAAATACCTTAATTCTCTATATTTTATTCAGGACATAATAAAATTAACATACCTAGACTTTACCACATAAGAACATTCAAATAATATCACCAATCATCAAATGATTCACCAATAAAACCGCATAAAAATCACATAATAATCATTTATTGATAAAAATAATAACATGTCATGTCCCGGATATTACATTTATGGCATTCCATTTATACTTGTAAGGAATGTCATAGTTTGTACTATGATTATTATCAAATAAAACCTTCTTTAAAGAAAGTTAGCATTATTCCTTCTAGTGTAAGTTCTGATGCAAAGTCTGATACTGTAAATTCTGATAAGAAAAAAGTTAACATAAACTCTGATGTTAAATCCGTTGTAAATGTTAACAAACTTGATAAGGCCAAAGGATCCAAGCAATTCTGGGTCTTTAAAACTAATCATTAGTGGTCTTTGTGATTGTAGGGCAACAGGAAAAACATCCTAGTTTTGGACAGTGGATGTTCAGGACATATGACTGGAAATAAAGCCCTGCTATCAGACTTTGTGGAGAAAGCTGACCCAGGTGTTTCTTATGGAGATGGCAACATGGGAAAAACTCTGGGATATGGCAATATCAATCTTGGGAATGTCATCATTGAAAAAGTAGCTCTAGTCTCAGAACTTAAACACAATCTGCTGAGTGTTAGTCAAATCTGTGACAGAGGTTATCATGTGGATTTCTTTGAAGAACACTGTGAAGTTGTAAGCAAATCTACAGGAAAAGTTGTTCTAAAGGGATACAGGCATGGTAACATTTATGAAGCCAAGCTTTCAACAAGTCCTGATGGTTTTGCAATCTGTCTGTTAAGCAGAACATCAATTGAAGGAAGCTGGGATTGGCATAAGAAAGTCTCTCATTTAAATTTCAACAATATAAATGAACTAGTAAAGAAAGATCTTGTGAGAGGACTGCCAAAATCAGTATTTGCTCCTGATGGCCTTTGTGATTCATGTCAAAAGGCAAAACAAAGAAAATCTTCATTCAAGAGCAAGACTGAATCTTCAATTCTTGAGCCTTATCACCTACTACATGTTGATCTATTTGGTCTAGTGAATGTCATGTCTATTGGAAAGAAGAAATATGCTATGGTCATAGTAGATGAGTTTACCAGATACACATGGGTGTATTTCTTGCACACAAAGAGTGAAACTGCATCTATCTTGATTGATCATGTCAAACAACTGGATAAATTAGCTAAAGACTCTGTAAAAATTATAAGAAGTGATAATGACACCGAGTTCAAGAATTTGATCATGGAAGAGTTCTGCAAAGACCATGGAATCAAGCAGGAATTTTCTGCTCTTGGAATTCCACAGCAAAATGGAGTTGTTGAAAGAAAGAATAGAACTCTTATTGAAGCTGCACGAACTATGCTTGATGAAGCAAAGTTACCAACCTACTTTTGGGCTGAAGCTGTGTAGACTGGTTATTTTACTCAGAATGCAACCCTTATCAACAAGCATGGAAAGACACCATATGAGATGGTGAAGAAAAAGAAGCCAAATCTGAAGTACTTTCATGTATTTGGATGCAAGTGTTTTGTTCTTAAGACTCATCCTGAACAGCTATCTAAATTTGATCTAAAAGCTAATGAAGGAATTTTTGTTGGATATCCACTTTCCATAAACGCCTTCAGAGTCAACAATTTAAGAACAAGGGTTGTCATGGAATCTATCAATATCTCTTTTGATGAATAGAAGATTACTGGACTTGAAGATTTCAATGATCATGATTAGCTGAGATTTGAGAATGAAGTTTTAAATTCTGATTCTGTAAATTCTGATAGTCTAAATCCTGATACTGCAAACTCTGATGGGTTAAACTCTGATGTTATTGAAACTGTGGTGACTACTCCAAAGGAAAATGCACCTATGCAGGGGGAGCATATTGAAGATCCAACCACATCTCAAGAAGCATCAGAACCTAGAAAAGGCTCTTCAAGTTCTTATTCGTCAAGCTCTTATGGGCCAAGTTTTGATAATTCTGGAAACTCTAATTCTGAAGGATCCAACTCAGAGAGCATAATTTCAGGGGGAGCATCAGAAAATGTTGATGGGGACAACATGGATCATGGGGGAGCATCCAGTTCTAGAGATAATCTTCTATCTGCAAGGAAGTGGACTAAATCACATACACCTGACTTGATTATTGGAGATCCTAAAGCAGGTATAAGAACTAGAACAACAACATCAAATGAATGTCTCTATCACTCTTTTCTTTCTCAGGCTGAACCAAAGAAAGTGGAAGAAGCTCTTTAAAATGCTGATTAGGTGCAAGCAATGCAGGAAGAGTTAAATGAATTTGAAAGAAATAAAGTCTGGACCCTAGTGCCAAGTCCAAAGGACAGATCAGTTGTTGGTACAAATGGGTGTTCAGAAACAAAACTGATAGTTATGGCATAATTACAAGGAACAAAGCAAGGCTGGTTGCAAAAGGATATTCTCAACAGGAGGGAATTGATTATGATGAAACATTTGCACCAGTTGCTAGATTGGAAGCCATAAGGATATTTTTGGCTTATGCTGCTCACTAAAAGTTTACAGTCTTTCAAATGGATCCAAAAAGTGCTTTTCTTAATGGAGATTTGGAAGAAGAAGTATATGTTGAACAACCTCCAGGTTTTGTAGATTCAAAATTTCCTCATCATGTCTACATACTTGATAAAGCACTTTATGGCCTTAAGCAAGCTCCAAGAGCATGGTATGAGACATTAGCTCAGTTTCTTCTGGAAAGTGGATTTAACAGAGGGACTATTGACAAAACTTTAGTCTATCTCAACCATGGAAAAGACTTACTTTTGGTGCAGATATATGTTGATGATATCTTTTTGGTTTTACAAATGACAGACTTTGTAAAAGGTTTGTCAAGCTAATGCAGTCAAGATATCAAATGAGTATGATTGGAAAACTTAGTTATTTTCTGGGCCTTCAAGTTAAGCAGAATGATGAAGGAACTTTTATTTGTCAATCTAAGTACACAAGAAATTTGTTGAAGAAATTTGGAATGCAAGATTGTTCAAGTGCATCCACTCCAATGGCCACTGTAACAAAATTGGATAAGGATACTGGTACATCAGTAGATATTACCGATTACAGAGGTATGATTGGCTCACTACTCTATCTAACTACAAGTAGACCTGATATCATGTATGCTACCTGTCTTTGTGCAAGATTTCAAGCAGATCCAAGAGAACCTCACTTAACAGCTGTGAAAAGAATTTCACGTACCTTAAGGGTATAGCTGATCTGGGATTGTGGTATCCTAAGGAATCAGCCTTTAAGCTAATAGGTTACTCAGATGCAGATTTTGCAGGGTGCAAAATTGACAGGAAAAGCACAAGTGGAAGCTGCCAATTTCTTGGAGGCATATTAGTTTCTTGGTTTAGCAAGAAACAAAAGTCAATTTCCACATCAACTGCAGAGGCAGAGTACATTGCTGCAGGAAGCTGTTGTACACAGATTCTTTGGATGAAGAATTAGTTACTGGATTATGGGTTAGAATTTTCTAAAATCCATATTTATTGTGATTATCAAAGTGCTATTGCTATGACAGGTAATCCAGTTCAACACTCAATGACAAAGCACATCAACATAAGGTACCATTTCATAAGGGAACATGTGATGGAAGGTACAGTGGATTTGCATTTTGTTCCAACAGATCAACAACTAGCAGATATCTTCACAAAACCACTGTATGAATCTACTTTTACAAGATTGGTAAATGAACTTGGAATGGTTTCAGGTTCTTTCTCTAAATCTGTTTAGTTTATGTTCTGATACATCAGACTTTATGATCAGTATTTACAGATATTACTATCTTTATATAATATGTGCTTAAATTAAAATTTCCTTAAGTGCTGATTATTGTCTGATGTGAATTTCTAAACTCTGATAGTGATATGAATGTTTCTGTGACTATTCAATCCAATGAGGATAACTATGCTAGATGCTAACCTATTAATCTTTAATATACTAAAGATCCCATGTTTGAAGTAATTGTTTATGTGGAAATCTTTTAACACAAGCAAATTCTGATATTGAGCTTAGTTAGGTTTACTTTGTGTATCTTATTACTAAGTCAAAAACTAGAATAGTGCTTCTTATCTGTTAAGTTCTGATCTTGGTAAATCTTATGGATGTACTAAGTGCTGATAAGTCTCACTTATCAAAAGAAAAAGAAAAAGAAAAGAAATAAATATCAGGTACTCCTTTGAGATCTAGAGAAAAATATATGTGGAAGGGAAGACCTAAGTGCATTGCTGGTATTAAGTAATATGCATTAGAAAAGCAAAATAAAATTTTCTTGGTGACTTTTCACATTCTCTGATTACTGGAGAAATACTCTGATAACAACATAAATTCTGATAAGCAGGCGTGACTCACTTACACTGAGAAGTCACTGTAAAAAGGAATTTCAAAATATGCATAAAATGATCACAAAACAGTTGAGGTGGAATCATGCATGAACTAATTCTATAGTAGACTCCAGACTAATGAGAGATTTTGAGCAAAGTTCTTAGTTATGCCTTATTTCTAAGATGTACAGAAGTGATTCAGACTTTACTCTTTGTCTGATATTTAGCTTAATGCACACACTTACACTCCATATGAATGATGAAAATTACTGTGGTGATCAGTGTTGTTTTAGATGAATAGTTTAAGTGTCAGTTGCATAAATTCTGAGGACAAGTTCTGATGGAAGTTCTGATGATTAAGTTCTGTTAAAACCATATCAATATTTGTGTGAATAATTACATAAATAAACATTCACTTTTTGGGTTAAGAAGCCATATTCTGATGACTTTTAAATTCTGATAATAATCAAGTTCTAATGCTTACGTGGTAGTATTTATTTACTTAATTTATTTTTAAGTCAAAACTTGAACGGTTATATTTTATCAGAATATTGGATTACGTGAGATAAAGCAGTAATAGTCATTTGTTTCGTGGGAACAATTTTGTTTTTGAAAAACTGAATGTGCATAGTAATCATTACTTATTTCCTGTGCCTATTAACTTTTTTTAACTGCTGCATGCCTGACAGGTGTAACATCTGTTCCACTTCTCAATAACTCTTGTAACGTGGGGTGTCTAAGTAAAAGAGATAAAAGATTTTCAAATCTTTTATTTACATTTCTATTCTATTTACTCTCTCTCTTTTTCTTACTCTCTCATATTTTCTGACGGTTTACGATACAGACATTTTATCAAACACTTTTTAGGCATTCTAGCTTCTCATATATTTTCAATGGCACCCAAGGATATAATCTTCGATGGAGCAAAGTTCGTCCCCAATAACTATGCTGCCATTCTCACTAAGAGTGAAGCTCCTTCGGAACTTCATTTTATACAGGATTTCTTAGCTAATAGTGAGATTGGGTATGCTCTGACTCACCCTCAATCTATTTCTGGAAAACAAGTGCTGACGTTCTGGCGAACTTGGTTATATGATGATGGTGGTGCTGCTGGTTCTCCAAGCATAATTTTCACATCAGGCGATGTCGGGTATGTGGTTACTAAATCGACTGTTCATAAAGCTCTCCATTTACCTGAAGACTGTACATTCTCAACAGTGGAGGAGCATGTTTTACAGCAGCTTATGGCCAATTTGGGCTATGAGCATAGCTTGGGAAAGCCGGGTCAATTGAAAAGATCACGTATCAGAAAGGAATGGAGTTATTTCTTTGACTGCATCACCAAGACATTCGCAAATAAATGCTCCAACTTTGATGCAATTCCCATTCTGAGTCAGCAAATCGGGTATGCTCTTATAAATCAAACTCATTTTGATTATGCAAGTGATGTGCTAGGTTTTATAGGGGATAGGATGACAGAAGATCGGAATGTAGTATATTTTGCTAGATTATCTCAGCTTATATATAGTTACTGTTGTGCTGAAGAACCCCAACTATTCAGTGACTCAATTTCACCCTTTAAGCTTGAACTCTGATACTAAGAAGAGAGTTTTGAGACCTTTACAAATCCCTCAATCAGTAAAACAAGTCTTGGTAAATGCTGATCCAGAAACCTATACAACTCTATATCCTGATGTCCAACCCACCAACACACAACAACCATCAGTACCTACTCCTGTCACTCAACAACCACAAACATCAGATCATGCCACTCAACCATCAACAGCTACTGTGAAGCCTTCTTCTTCTAGGGCAAAGAGGACAAATACTGTACCTCAGACATAACAAAAAAGAAGAAGGATGATTTTAAGAGATGGGTCTGATGATGAGGAGGTACAGGTTCAACAATCAGAACCTGTTGCTAAAGTAGTTGAGAAGGTCTCTTCTCAGAAAGTTCAGGAAACTGGAAGTTCTAGGCCCCTCAAAAGGCTTAGAAAGATAAATTCTGATGACAAAGCTCCCAAAGCCTCTCCACCCTTGAAGAGATGGAATAAACAAAGAGCTAACAAGAACACAGTTGAGTCAGATTCAGAGGATGTGGAAGCAGCAGCTAAGGAAGGGGATCGGGAATCTCTAATCTCAAAGGAGCCAATTGTGATTGAATCCCTTCCTTCTACACAACCAGAATTTGCTGAAGCCACTGAATCTTCACCACACTGGGAAATTTACGTTTATATTATATCAGAATCATAATAAATAAGGTGTGTTAATGCGTCATTTATGTGTGATTATCTGTTAAACCCTGTTTGTTATGTGTTACGTGCATTTCGTGTCATTTCTGTATTTTTAAGGTATTTTTCAGATATTTTATTATGCATTCATCGTTTTCATTTCAAACATTTTATGACCCAAACAATGATTTTAAAGCCAGTATTTCAAATAAAATAATGGGCCTTATTTTTCATCAAATGGCTTTTACAATCGCAATATTCTGAACATCTAGATATTTTATAAATTTTCTCGTTTTACGAAAAATGACTTTTCCGGGCCTCATTGGGTGTCAAAAACCCCACAAAAATCACATTTTTATTTTTATAAAATTATAGGACTTTCATTTATATTATTTCCTTGCATTTTTGCATTATTCACAATTTTTGGGAATTTTTGGCATATATATTGCATATATAAAATATTTATAAATTAAATTTTAATACTCAAAAATTATAAAATTAGGGGCCTATTAATTTTAAAAAGTGTAGAATTAGGGCCTTAATTTTAATTAGGAGTATTATTTTTACTACTATAAATAGCCTAATTTTTATTTAATTAATTATAATTAATCATTAAAATCTGCAAAAATACATAAAATTTTCTGAAATCGGGTCGGGAAGAACAGGTTCGGGTCGAAGAATTAAACGGTGATTTTGATCTGATTACAGCACCAAATCAAGCAGTTCAAGTACTCAAATCAAAGGTTTTGATCTGTTCTTTCCACATCTAGCATCAATTTCACGTTTTAATGCGTAGTTTTTGATTTCTGATTTCTAGGGTTTATGTTCGAATTAGGGCTTTTTGATTCCAGGGTTATTTTGATGTTTTGATGATTGAAATAGCTTGGTTATGTGATAATGGTGTTTAATTGATGAAACGATACCTAGATAGCAAAGTACGATTTCTAGGGTTTATACTGAATTTTCAAAACACAACTCGATGATTTCTGGGAATCTTTGGTTCCTGAAAGTTTAGGGCTTTGATTGTCTGTATTCATAGCTTTAATTTGCACTATTGAACGTTTGATTTTATGTACGATTCTGCAAATTCGATGTTTGGCCGGAAACCTTTGAGTTTAGATCGGAGAATTGATTTCAGGGATGATTTTGGTCATTTGATGGCTGGAATCGAGTTGTGAATGGATGGGAAATGAAAACCCCGTAAAAACATGGCTGAACGATGCATAGTTGGCAGGTTTTTAGGGTTGCCGGACTCCGGGAACGTCACCGGAATCTGGAAAAATTCCGGTGTGTTCTTGAAGATCCGACCCATGCCCCAACCCGTTTACCCGAATCAAAACCCGTATTAAAACCCTGTTTTGATCTGTTTTTGTCAGAAATCAATTTCTGACAGCTATTTCTGAAATTTTGATTTTTATTTTATTTTTATTAAATTTAAAAATCAGTTTTATTTATTTTGTAATTTGATTAATTAATTATTTAATTAATTGATTTATATTATAAATAATTCTGAATTATTTTCTAAAAATCAGATTGAATTATTTTCTTAATTATTTATTATTTAATTATTATTTATTAATTATTTAAAAGTGATTAATTATTTTGACAACTAATCAAATAATTTTTAATAAATCATAATAAATTTATTTTAATTCCAAAAATTATAGAAAATTCATTTTTAATTCTAATTTTTCTTAAATAATGATTTAAAAATTATTTTTGAGTTTTAAAAATTAATAATAATTATTTATAGTGAATAATAAATGGAATTATCAGTATTTAATTGATAATAATTAAACCGGTAGTCCGATTCGCGTGAAACGAAAGCCTGTTGACTCAGAAAAATGAATTCTTTTCATTAAAAATATTACCAAAGCTTAATTTCTTCTAGAAATTGTTGATTTTATTATCTGTTTGATTATCAGTCGAGTTACGTACCGAGACGAGTCCGAAAAATTCCGGAAAAAATGGGAAACGAGTCAGATAACGATCAGTTGAGCGATCAGCGAGTCGATTTTGGTTTTAAAAATTATTTTAACCATAAAAATGATTATGTGCTTATGTGCTTAAGTGTATTACGTGGTTAATCGAGTTTTACTTGCTTATATGTAATACATGAGTCAGTCATAAGCGAATGGGTAGATGTTAGGAACGGTTTAAAGTCGATTCAAGATGCAAATAAAGTACGACATGACTTAACCAGTCTGTTTTGCCAACAGAAACTAAGCCAACTAGGCAAGTTGAGTCGGTAATAGTCCAAGGTGATAGACAGAAGTGATTCAATTGCAGTGAGTCGCGCAGAAGGCAAATTTTTCCCCTCTTCTACTTTCAGAATAGTGATATTGATTCAAATGCTTATCACATTCGCATCCTCTTGATTATTTTTCTTGATCACTGATATACACTTGCTATTCCTTTGTTAATATTTCATTTCGATTCTTGATTTCTCCATTTCTTTGGATTCTAGATTCATCTTCTATTGGTGACACATGGAGATTGATATATTCTAGTATTTGGAATATATCAAAGCATACCGATTGTTCTGGTTGCTAAGCGATGGACTGGATAATGATATTTTTGGGATTGAGTGTGTCTTAATCCTGAGGACCGGGATGACTGGTGCCTCGACGTGGGCCGTAGTGCCTGGGTACCCGACTGGATATATATATTGAGATATGGATCTGCATTATATTCTGACTGATCAGCAGAATATAGATGCGAACTTGTGTCCAGTTTAGTTCATTTGTACTCGCCAGTAATGGCCTTCTTTCTATTCTTGTGAGGTTATATCTTGGCAGATATACCTGGGATGATGGATTCATTTAAAATGCTTTAACACTATTTATATTTTTGTGGACTTGTTGAGCAATTTTTGGCTCACCCCTTTTGTTGTTATTCACCTTATTGTTTAAGTTAAGAAGGAATATGAAACCAATCAGGACTCGAGTGGTAAAGAAGCGGGTCAAGCCTCGGGATCCTCTCATACCCAAGGTGTTGATTCCAATCCAGGAAGAAAGCTTTGAGTTGCCCGAGCAGGTGGAGTGTTGTTAGATAGTGTGTGTGTATTTGAATAAAAGCTGAACTTAGTTAAAAATGAAATAGACAATGGTTTGTAATAAAGAGAGTTTGTGAGACTTTGAATGTTGGTTTGTAATAAAAGTAGTTAGTGGGTCTTTTTTTCATACTTCAACCTAAAAAGATCATGGTTAGTGTTAAAGGGGTTTAATTTCATTTCTTTATTAATTGTTAATCAGATTGAACAGGTTTGGTGATTAGCTAGTAACCCCCAGACTTATACCCCGGGTCTGGAGGGCGTTACAGGTTTGGCATCAGAGCTGTAGGTTTGGTCCCTGAAAACAAGAACATTAGGATTAAGATAGGATAGGGAGATCACATAAGATAGGGATAGTCAAATTAGGATGAATAGTGTTAGGATTTAGGTCAGATTAGAATAGGGAAGTAAAAATCTTAGGATTGTTAGTGACTTTTTCTTTTCTTTTGTACATTATCATATGGCATCTTCTGGTTATTCTGCGTCTTCCGAGAGGACAGTCACTGGGCCAGCAGCACCAGTTATACCTCCAGTATCTGAGTATATGTTTCCTCCTCTACCACCTCCACCACCATTGCCACAGGAGCCGGTACCACCAGTTCAGGGGATAGTTCATGACCCCATAGAGATGTTTGATCCATTTGAGTTCTTTGAGCCGATGGTTCCTTTACCAGTTGAGCACCAGTTTATACCAGGTATTGAGCAGGAGTTACCACCACCACCATTGTTACCTCCTATACCAGTGCATGCCCCAGAGCCGGACATAGTTCAGATGATTCCAGTCGAGAGGATGGGAGAGCATAATGTGGATCTACAGTTAGGTTTACCACAGCAGGGTGCAGGTATACCGAGGATTCCTTCACAGGAGTCAGTAGGTCAGGTTGCTCAGCCGTATATGGTACCATACCATGAGTATAGAGTTATGAGGGATCATATGGAGTATTGGCGGGCACAGTATCGGGAGATTATGCATCTGTTTTGTAATAACCCCAATTTTTGGAATCTTTAAAACACTGATGAATAGTGATTTTGCTGATTATGCTGATTAAGAAAACTTTTCATGCCACACTTTGTAGGAGTTCTTTTATTGATATGCTGAGATCTTATTAGTACTCCATATGGTATATAAGTGTATGTAAAGATCGTCAGAATCCAAATTCGAACACTTTGATTTTTCCCGAAAATCCACCAGATACCGAAAGAATTGAGTATAAGATAACATGATTAAAATGATTTAAATTCAAGGATTATAAGAGAGGATCATAAAAGGAATATAAAATATTGAGAAAGGTTTAGGGGAACCCAAGTAATGAGATCCCGGATATGATCCCTCAAACGATCAACGAGAATGAACAATAAACGAGTCGTAAAATAATTAAACGACTAAGTAATGCAAGAGACAAGGAGGAGGGTCAATTAGTGCAAGATTAATGCACTTAGTTAACATCTTATTATAAGGATTAAGCTTTAAAAGATGCTTCCACCATAAGGATGAGACAAGTGGCAAGGATTATGTAAGCTTGATGATAAGCCACTTTCCACTAATTTAAACCAAACAACTAGTCAAGTAAATATCCTAAAATCATTTCATTTCCACCACAAGTTCAAGTCAACACAAGCTCTCATCTTCCTCCCCCATTTCCATTGCTCTCGGCCAAAACAGAACCAGCACATTAAAACTGCTGTATCTCTTTCATTTCTCTCTCAAATGTTGCGTTCTATAGCTCTTTGGAAAGGTATTGAGATGACCTACAACTCTTGTTCACAAGTCTAGTCCAAATAAGCATGGTAAGACCCTCGTTTTGACAGTTCTTTCAATCTGACTTTTAGAAACTTCAAAACCTAACTTTGTGTTCTTGATTTCTTTGGAAAGATCAAGCGTGTAGTAGGCTCCCTAAGACTTCTTAGCTACTCTAATCACTCCAAGGAAGGTATAACACCTCCAAAACCTAACTTTACTTTCATTATTAGTTATTTTGATGGTTGGTTTTCTAAATGAGAAGCATGACCTTTGATTATTAGTAGTTTGATTTGGATTTGAGAGTGATTTGGTGAATGAATCTTGTTATAGTTAATAAAACTTGATTGTGGTTGATTGATATGAAGAATCTGAATAATAAGGACTGTTATAGTATTATTTAGTTGAGGTTTTGATGTGTTAATGATTGTGGGTTGTTTGGTGAGGTTTTGGTGTAGTGAGAAACTTGGAAAACTCGTAAATATAGCCGTCGTAATGTCCATTGTTATTCAACTGCTTGTTCTTAGTGTTCAGGACAGAAAAATCAATAAACAATCTGTAACATTGCCATGTTTAGCTAGATCGTGTCGTAAGCTTCGTTTTGATATATGGATCACTTGGTTCCGATCTACGGTTTAGGAGAAACCACCGTTTTAAGTAACATCGTTTCGCGAACGAACCATTACCCCTCGCCTTACTTTGGAAACCTTGGTTAAGGCCCTTAAATGACTAATTGGATTATGAAACAATTATGTAAAGTGAATTAGGCAGTTGGTAGAGTACTCGCGAAAGAATCGCCTTAAAATTCTAAATGATTAGTTTATTAAAATTAGTGGAGCCGAGGGTGTGCGAACGATTAATGCAAATCGTTAAGCGTATAAGCGAATGTTAGGGTCAAAGTGGATAAAGTCTAGTTTCTTAAGAGACCATGGTTTAATTCCGGCTTATGTTGTTGTTCATAGGTTACTGGACCCACTCTAAGCTTAAGTCTACCCCGGAGCACTCAGGCAAGTTTTCTACCCGTTATACTATTGTTGTGATGTATATATGTATATGCATTATCTTGTGATAAGTGCATGATTGTTATTAGCAAAGTCTTGCGATATATTGGAGCATGTGATATGATATATATATATATATGCATGCCTGTTTTGTAATCTTGATATTCTATTATCAATTCAAATGCTTATAAGTTGCATAATACCTATGCTAGAGATAAGCAGTAACCGTATATACCCTTAGTATAGGGGACCCAAAGGTGAACATATTTTCTAAACCGGGAGACGATGTTCCCGAGTATATTATATATATATATATATATTTATATATATATAAATAGTTTTCAGAACTATTATTCGAATAAGGTTTATTCGATAACTTTATTTCACTTAATGAATATTATTTTGAATATTCATTCGAGGACTTATGACTCCGCTTATTTTACTTGAAGAATATTATTTTGAATATTCATTCGAGGACTTATGACTCTGCTTATTTTATTTAATGAATATTGTTTTGAATATTCATTCGAGGACTTATGACTCCGCTTATTTTATTAAATAATATTCTTTATTTTATTAAAGAATAATGTTTCGATAATCAAACTTATTTTCGATTATTCAAATAAAGATCGTACGTTCGTATAAGTATATTTTTGGTTATTTATTATTCATTTCAAGTATGAGTTTTAAAACTTCTACCTCAATTATTTTTATAAAGATTATTCTTTATGGGAATATTATTTAAATACTAATATTCAGATATTTTCTAATATATTGGGACTGATTTATTTTATTAAATTAACATTACTCCAAACATTCTTAAAAATGTTTTCGAGTCTTCAAAATGATTTTTAAAGGTTAGGGCGGATTCCAAAACTCATTTTTTTTTATATTTAAGATCTTCCTTTCGAAGGGGATTTGAATACTCGCTCAAAACCTGAGGGATCCGGCTCTGTGGTGTATTTTATATTCGCAACAAGGTTGCTGTTTTGATAAAAGAGTTTTTGATTACTTACCCAACACTCGGGAAGTAAAATTCTTAGAACAAGTTAATCCATTAACAGGCACCGCCTGGGAAATATCGGTGAGTTTTCTTTTCCAACTAGATACGACTTCTTGGTGGAGCCGTATCATCAAGTTTCTACTTGGGGAAAGGGGGGACGAGCTTTACGTTTCACAGTCATGGATTTCATCTGAGCTAGGAGTGGCGTAAGTGGTCGAGTGGTGCCGGCCCAGCCTTATTATATTGGCCCAAATGGCCTGGAAGTTCCGCTAAGACGGTCCATTCCTTAGGAGTCCAGGGTTCGGTTGACAAGTAAATCCGGCTGTTCTCCTCTACATGTAGAAAATGGTGGGTTTGCACTACTACGACTGATCATCGTGAATGGTCTTCCTAGCGCGGCAAACTCCAGTAATTAGTTCATCATCCAATTGGATATTTTTGCAACACTACCCAGAGCACTTCGATAGAAAGGCTACGGTTGGGCGATTGTTGAGTGTTCGCATGGTCGAGTTTTCAAAATGATGTTTTCATCAAATGAAGTATCTCGTAACTTCATTTCATTTTGAGGATATTTCAAAGATTGAATCTATTCAAGTCTTATCTTGTAGTCTCATCTATGTGATGAACTTTTGAAACTGATGATACCTTGAATGGTGGTAGTTCAAGTAGTATCCAGAAAAGATATAAGTATATTGGAGTATCTTGTAACTTCATCTTTTCAACTTATATCTGGTTAATGATTATCTTATGCATGACAAAGATTTTCACAAAAATGCTGAGACAAGGTTAAATATATGAGATCACCATACAGTTATAAACTGGAACTCTATGTATATTATGCATGGAAGAGGATTTTAAGATTTTGAAAAGTATATATACTTATATACTGAATATTTTGCGACTTGGTCGCGTTAAGATATCAAACTTGGTTCATGTCTTCTTGACTAAGACTTTCATGAGTACTATGAGAATGCTCATATATTTTTAATTATTATACATATTATTTCGGTGGGCTTGTTGCTCACTCTTGCTTTCTTCTTTCATCACACAACAACAGATAGACAAGATGAACAAGATCAAACTCCCAATTCGTGAGCGGATAGGAAACGTTCCGCAGTTTCCTGTAGGCGTTGATGCCGTTGTGGCTGAGGTAGGAACTACCAATAGGCTAGGCTTTCAACTGTTGATGTACCAGACTTATGTATATTTATGAATTGTAATAATGGCAAAGAATATGTAAATTTATTGAGAAACCCTTTTGAGGTGTAATGGCTTATAATTGTGGAATAAAATGACTTGTGTTATTTTTGGATATTCATCTCTGAGACTATAACTTGTGGTGTGTGTGTGTGTATTGTGGGGTCACAGTACGCAGTAGTTGGTTGATTATTAAGATTAAGTATTATTAAGGGAAATGGAACTCATGACAACCCGGATCCCCGACCCCGGATTTAGGGGTGTTACATGTTTGATCAAAGGGACAGAGGACCGTTAGCGGCCCTACAACCGGATTATTATATGAGACAGCGATTACAGTCAGTGTTGATGAGTGCTACTTGGGAGCTGGATGATTTGACTCATGATGGACCTCCTTCTTTTGCAGAGTTCTACAGGTTTTCCGCTTGGCACAGACTTTGGTCCAGGCACTTAGAGAGGAGCTTAGGCGTATTCCGCCTGGGTTCTGAGATGGTTTGAGACAGTGACTCCAGAGTACATATGTATATAGAGGCAGCGTAGTATAACCTAGTGAGTAGTGTGTATGCGTGTATCAGTAGTTTAACTTATAGTAGTAGTTTAACTTGTAGCGATAGTGTGACTTGTAGCCGTAGTGATGACCGGTAGCCCGAGACTTTTTGTATCAAGCATTTACACCTGAAGCTGGTGTCACATATATATATAAGATGAACTTTTTAAATTTCTTTTATTTAAATTTCAGTCTTTAGAGTGTTACAGCATTTACTTTCACTTTACAGTTTTCCATAATATAATTCCGGTTGAAAAAAGAGAGAGAGAGAGAGAGAGAGAGAGAGAGAGAGAGAGAGAGAGAACAATTATTTTATTTAACTGTTTACATTTCCAGTCTTTACATTCAACAACTGTTTTCTTTAAATAAACTATGTTATTAATACAAGATAAATTGTTTTCTTTACATATTGTCAATTGTTTATTAAACTGTTAAATAAATATCACCTGTTTTATTATTAGAAGAAGATGTCACCAAAGAGAAAGACTAGGGCTGAGACCTCTAACCGCAATTCCGAAGACCAGACTAATGAGACCATGAACCAAATGTTCCATCTGATGTAATAACAGATGGTAATGATGCAGCAGTAGATGCAACATCAACAACAGCAGATACAACGACAAATATTACAACAGCCACCTCGTCCTGAGCCTCAATTACCACAAGTATTACCTGTTGTTACTTTTAAACAGTTTCAGTCAGTTAAACCTCCAGAATTTGAAAGGTCTACTGATCCTATTAAAGCTACCACCTGGTTAAAAGAAATAGAGAAAGCGTTCACACTAGTGAAGATAGGTGAGGACCAGAAGACTGATTTTGCTAGTTACCTGTTGAAAGGAGAGGCAAATTATTGGTGGGAATCTAAAAAGGCTTTGGAGGGTGAAGATGTTATTGCGTGGGATAGGTTTAAAGAGTTGTTTTTAGAAAAGAATTTTCCTCGTTATGTGAAGAACCAAATGCAGATTAGGTTTCTAGAACTGAAGCAGGGAAATATGTCTGTGGCAGAGTATGAAGCCAAATTTACTGAGTTGGCTAGGTTTGTTCCAGAACAGGTTGACACTGAAGAAAAGCTAGTTCAAAGGTTTCAAGAAGGGTTACGACCATGGATTCGTGGCAAAGTTGCAGTTTTCGAATTGACAACGTATACTGCCGTAGTTTAGAAAGCTCTGATTATAGAAGGTGTAATAACCCCAATTTTTGGAAATTTTTGAAACCCTTATGAATAGTGTTTTTGCTGAATGAGAAAAATTTTCATGCCACGCTATGTAGGAGTTCTGTTATTGATCTTATGGAATATTATTAGTACTCTATGTGGTATATAAGTGTATGTAAAGATCGTCAGAATCCAATTCCGAACACTTTGATTTTCCCGGAAATCCAATAGATACGGAAAGAATTGAGTATAAGGTAACAGGATAAAAAGGATTTAAAATAAAGGATTATAATAGAGGATCATAAAAGGAATACAATATATTGAGAAAGGTTAAGGGAACCTAAGTAATAAGATCCCGGGTATGATCCCTCAAACGATAAACGAAAACGAAAGTTAAGCGAACCGTATAACAGATCAGCGGTCATTAGGAAAACGATTAGGAAGTTAATCAAGGGGATTAGTGGGGATGATGTCATCCAACCAATAGAAAGAGGACAAGGAGGGGAGGATGACATCATGAGGATGACACAAGCATGACATGGGAAGGAAGGAGGTGTGGTTGAATGAGAACCACACAAATTCAAGGGCAACAAGGTAATTGACTAAATCAAACACAAAAACAAAGCAACCAAGCCAAGTAAAATCATTTTCATCAAAATCAAAAAGAACCAAGGCTTGTTCTTGAAGAAGCTCTCGGCTTTTTACTATTCAAAAGAGCAAGAAATTCAAAATCAAAGATCCAAGCTTCCTAAATTGGTGAGTTAATTCCCTAATCATCTTCATGCTTAGTTAGGGCTATATCATGAGTTTAAGCCATCAATTCCTTCTCCATCTTCTCCATTTAATCAAAGAAGAAGGCTATGAATAGTGTTTTCAAGTTTTTAACTTGAAGTTTTTCTTGTTTACCTTGAAGATCCAAGCATTCCTAAGACTTCTCAAAGCTTCTTAAGGCTTCCTAGCTCCTCCCACCACTTCAAGGAAGGTATACCATCTCCAAACCCTAGATTCCTATGTATTATAAGATGATTTTGATTAGTAGAATGATATTGTAGCTTGTTGTTGTGATTAGAGTTTGGGAATTGAAATGGTAGTGAAATGGAATGGTAAATGTTGTGGTTTTGATTAAAAGAACTTAAGTATGGTTCAAGTTAAGCTTAGGCATAAGTATGAATGTTAAAATTGAATTGGTTGAGGTTGTTATGATGTGATAAGGATGGATGTTGGTTGTATGTTGGATTTGAGGTTGAATTGGGAGGGTTTTGAATGGTTTAAAATATTGGAAATCACGTAAACATAGCTGTCGTAACGTCCGATTTTCTTTGGACTGTTTTTGTGCATAGCATTAGGACCCGAGAACCCCCTGCTAGATTATGACCACTGCCATGTTTAGATAGCTCATGTTACGAGCTTCGTTTTGATATATAGTTCGTTCGATTCCGATGCACGGTTTAGGAGAAATGACCGTTTCAAGTAACGGCGTTTCGCGAACGAAACTTTTCCCCTCGCCTTACTTTGAAACATAGGTTAAAGACCAAAAAGGGTTAATTAATGTATGAAACATTTATGGTAAGTGTGTTAGGCAGTTGGTAAGACACTCGCGAAGGAATCGCTTAAAAACTCGTAAAGGTTAAATTATTAAAAATGGTGGAGCCGAGGGTACCCGAGTGACTTAAGCGAATCAGTAAGCGCAAAACAAGCATTATAGTCTAAGTTAGTTAAAGTATAGATTTACAAGTGACTTTGGTTTAATTCCAACTTACTTGTTGTTTATAGGTTACCAGACTCGTCCCGAGCCATTCGTGACCCCCAGTTGCTCAGGCAAGTTTTCTACCTGTATAACTGTTGTTGTGATGTATATGTGTATATGCATGATCTTGCGATAAATGCATATTGGTTATTAGCAAATTCTTGTGATATATTGTAGCATGTGATATGGTATATATGCATGCATGTTTCATATTCTTGATTTATATATCTGTTGGTTCAAATGCTTATAGTTGCATAATACCTATGCTAGAGATAAGCGGTATTTGAGTTTACCCTTAGTATAGGGGACAAAAGGTGAACATATTTCTAAACCGGGAGGCGAGGCTCCCGAGTATAATATATATTTATATATATATATTGATATAGTTTTTAAAACTATTAATCGAATAAGGTTTATTCGATAACTTTATTTTATTTAATGAATATTATTACGAATATTCATTCGAGGACTTATGACTCCTTTTATTTTATTATTTGAATAATATTTGAATATTCATTCGAGGGCTTATGACTCAGTTTATATTATTTATTGATTAATATTTGAATATTCATTCGAGGGCTTATGACTCTTTTATATTATTTATTGAATAATATTTGAATATTCATTCGAGGGCTTATGACTCAGTTTATATTATTTAATGAATATTATTTGAATATTCATTTGAGGATCTATGACTTATTTGCTGAGATATATTCTTTATTTTATTAAAGAATAATGTTTCGATAATCAAACTTATTTTCAATTATTCAAATAAAGATAGTACTTTCATATAAGTATATCTTTGGTTATTTAATACTCATTTCAAGTATAAGTCTTACAACTTCTACTTCAATTATTTGTATAAAGATTATTCTTTATGGGAATATTATTTAAATAATAATATTCAGACATTTTCTAAATATATTGGGACTGATTTACTTCATTAAATCAGCATTACTCCAAACACTCTTTAAAGTGTTTTCGAGTCTTCAAAATGATTTTTAAAAGTTAGAGCGGATCCCAAAACTCATTTTTATATTTAAGATCTTCCTTTTAAAGGGGATTTAAATACTCATTCAAAACCTGAGGGATCCGGCTCTATGGTGTATTTTATATTCGCAACAAGGTTGCTGTTTTGATAAATGAATTGATTACTTGCCCAATGTTCGGGAAGTAAGCCCATCTAATTGAGTCGGCATAAGCGACAGGCCGGGGTACGGTCTATCAAAGTGTAAGTGGCTGGGTGGCAGTCCATCAACGCGTGAGTGGCCGGGTAACGGTCTAGCGCGAGGTCCTAATGCGGCCAGGGTGATGACCGGTGAGGAATTCATCCATCTACAGTAGAAAAGGTTACTTATTGGTATCTTTGCCTGATCAGCAAGATATCTGGTTTATGCCAAAATTCTTTTCCTTTCCAAAATTCATTGGATATTATAACTCTGTTCATACTTTACATGACAGAGATTTTCAGGAAATGTATGAGATATATATATATATATATGGATATATATATCAAGACTTAATGAAGTATCTCGTAACTTCATTATTTATAATGATATTTCAAAGATTGAATCTATTCAAGTCTTATCTTGTAGTCTGATCTGGGTGATGAACTTTGAAACTGATTATAACTTGAACGGTGGTAGTTCAAGTAGTATTTGGATATAAAGTATATTGGAGTATCTTGTAACTTCATTTTTTTTAAAACTTATATCTAGTAAATGATTATCTTATGCATGACAAAGATTTTCAGAAAAACGTTGAGACAAGGTTAGATATATGAGATCACCTTGCAACGGTATTTTTATACAGTTATACACTGGAACTCTGTGTGTATTATGCATGGAAGAGGACTTCCAATATTTTGAAAAGTATATATGTATATATATATACTGAATATTTTGCGACTTCATCGCATTAAGATATCAACTTGGTTCATTTCTTTTGACCAAGACTTTCATGAGTACTATGAGAAGGCTCATATATTGTTAATCATTATACATATTATTTTGGTGGGCTTGCTGCTCACCCTTGCTTTCTTCTTTTATCACACAACATCAGATAGATAAGATGAACCGGACCAAGCTCCCGATTCGCAAGAGGTTAGGAGACGTTTCGCAGTTTTCTAGAAGCACTGATGTCGCCGTAGCTGAGGTTGGAACTACCAATAGGCTAGGCTTTCAACTTCTGATGTACCAGATTTATGTATATTTATGAATTGTAATAATGGCAAAGAAATGTAAATTTAGTCAGAAAACCTTTTAAGGTGTATTGGCAGATAATTGTGGAATATAAGGACTTGTGATTATTTTTTTTGATGTTCATCTCTGAGACTATAACGTGTGGTGTGTGTTTTTATTGTGGGGTCACATTGTAGAGTAGTTGAGTAATTATTAAGATTGGATGTTATTAAGGGAAATGGATCTCGTGACGACCCGGATCCCCGACCCCGGATCTGGGGGTGTTACAGAAATGGTATCAGAGCTAAGCGTTATAAACCTCAGAGATGATGGGACGTTAAGATAATAAGTTCACAAAGATAATAAGAACTCTTGCCAAGTTCATAGTCGGGCTACCTAACGTAGTACTGACAGTTAAAACCCTTATGGGAACCCTTATAAATATCGTAATAGGAGCGTAGTTCGTTATCGTATATGGTAGCGGGACTCCGAACCCTGAGGTTGAGGAGCAACAGCGCGATGATGTTTTATTACTAATTGGAGATCGGATTGTTTATCCGATAGAGTGTCCTAATGCAGGACCGGATGATGTTGATATTGAGGATGTAGCGGTTGAGGATGTTGTCCTAGAAAGGATAGTTGTTGAGGAGGATCCCATGGAGGATCCTGACAAGATTGGATAAAGGACCACTGATGAATTAATGACCATGGTTAGGTCGACTACCAGAGGTAGGATTGGCCGGTCACTACCGGAGGTTCGTTCAAGTTTGTGAAGATAGTAGCCCCTTTAACGCGGCTTACTCGTAAGACTGAGAAGTTCGAATGGACAGAGAAATGCGAGAACAGCTTTCAAGAACTGAAGCAGAGGTTGGTGATGGCCCCTATGCTGGCGTTGCCGGATGGAAAATGAGATTTTGTGAAGTGTAGTGACGCTTCGCACAAGGGCTTAGGGTGCGTGCTTATGCAGCACGGTAAGGTAATCGCGTACATGTCAAGACAATTAAGGTAATATGAAATTCGATATCCCCGCCCATGAGCTTAGGCTCGTGGCAATAGTTTTACCCTAAAGATTGGAGGCACTACTTGTATGGAGAGAAGTGCGAGATTCACAAACCATAGGAGCTCTAGTACATTTTTACGTAGAAAGAGCTCAACATACGCCAGAGGAGGCGGTTAGAGCTAATCAAGAATTATGATTGGGAGATTCTTTATCATTCGGGGAAAGCCAATATGGTGGCTGATGCCCTTAGTAAAAAGGAGAGACTCAAGGTGATAATGTCTTTTGGAGAGTTTATAAGAGATTTTGAGAAAATGGAAATAGTAGTGAAGGTACCCGGAGCCGGTACCGAAAAGCTGTTTGAGATTGCAATAGAGACCGAATTATCGGAAAAGAACATATTGTGCCAGAAAAAGTGATGAATGAAGGCAGAGAGCCAACAATTAGATAAAAGATTAATACCAAGAAATATGATAAGGGAATAATGAGGTATTCCTACAGAATTTGGGTTCCAAATGTTCAAGAGCCTAAAGATGAAATCTTAGACGAAATCTAGTTTGAGGAATAAGATTTAGAGCAAACCCTGAACGTGATAGTCAGGGAGGTCGCCATCAAGATAGAAGGAACCCATAACATAATGAAGTGGAAAATGAGGATTTTAACGTATAAGATAACCCCAAGTATGGGAGAGGGATGAAACATTTCATACTAAGGAAACAGAAAGTCGAGTAAGGAAAGGAGACCCGAGACGGTACTCCTATACGGCAATTCATGGACCTGTCTAGACAGAACTTAGACTATTATCCCCAACCACCACCTTGAGGAAACAATGTGGTGTGAAATTCTTTCAGGACTTCTAAGTCGCTAAGCTCTCAGAGTTCCAAGGAACAAGCTGACCCAGTCGAGGCAAGAGCCTGGCTAAAGGAAATATAGGAATCATTTGAGATTCTAAATGATTGACGAATCACAAAAGACTATTTTTATCACTTACCCTCCTAAGAGAGAGACCGCCCACTGGTGAAAGGCCAAGGAAGGCACGAAGCAAGAGATTATAATAAACTGATTAAAGTTCAATCAATTGTTTCGAGAAAGTAATTCCCAAGGTTATGGAGATAGCGTAAAAGCTTTAGAGCCAGAACAAAGGCAGACGAGTATGATGAATTAGGAATCTAAGTTGTAAAAGTTATCAAGATTCATTTTGAGGACACGAATCCGGAATGACGGGATGTTTGAAATCAATGCTTATGTTGTGATTGGTTCGTGAAATAATGATAAGAGAAAGGAAAATAAAAAGAAACTGAAGTGGAAAGGAATATAAAGGCAATAGAGTTTGAGAAATGATAAGGGAGTTGGGTATGAGGAAACCCTAAAGACTCGTAGCAATAGAAATAGGAAAGTATGTAATCATTGGTATAAGGGTGATTCACCATGAGTTAAAGTTGATGGTTGAAGGCATACGAGTTATGTACATTTTATCCCCTATAAGTTGGGAGGATTCGAGGAAACCTTGAGATAATTCAAAGGATAAATAATGAGACGCGGATAGACTGAGGAGACAAGAAAGTAAGAAATTAAGAAAATTGGATGAAGGAAGTGACCTTCAAGAAGGTGAAGTGTAAGACCGGTGGCATGATACCCAGAAAGGGAGACGCCAGATATGAAAGATATCCCAACATTGAGGTGACTGTTGAGATAAACAACAAAAGTAAATAAGGAATTATTAAGAAAAAGTTCATGTTGAACATGACCAATATCTTCCAGAACATTCATGTTATCATTACAAAATCAGGAAAGAAAAGCGGATGACCATTGTTATCTTTTGGAGGCCATATGGATTGACCTCAATTTGAATAAGGATGCTATTATGAAGTTAGGTATAGACTATCGAGGTGGGGAATGATGAATAAGATAATCTATCAAGGAAACATGACTTGATTTATCCATGGAAGGATGCAGGTACCTTTTAAAGGTGGAATTAAGGATAGAACATTGGTAACTTAAAATGAATCCTAGGGGAATGCATAAAGGTTGGAATTTCACCCTTAATAGGGACAGTGTGAGTTTTGACAGTATGAATTGGAAAGGATTAAGGTAACAACAACCTTTAAAGGATCAGTGGAGAAATTTTTTTCAAAAGTATATAGACAATGATTCTAGTATTAGTATATGGTATTGTGATATGCCCTGTATCTAGGGAATACAGGAGGAATGATTGAAGGATAACCTTAGAGGTTTTACAAGGAGATAGGTAATATTCAAATTTCTCAAGAATAGAAATGTTGATAAAGGAAATATGACGTAATTATATTGATGCCAAGTGAGGCACGTGTTAAACCACGAGAAGGTATGGATCGAACCAGTAATGGTCGAAATTGTTCAAGGCAATTAGGACTTAAGATAAAAGATGTTCTAAGTATAATTGAGAGTCAGTCGTGACAGTGATTAACCTCTAAAGACTGAGGCAATAACTTGTGGAAAAAAAATGGTGATTTTTTTTTACTCATTATATTTTAATGAAAACCTCTTCACATCAGCTGTGATGGAAATGAAGTAGAAAATTTAGTTGAAGGTGGTTAAAAGACATTGATTATAAGGAACTATTACTATCAGGAAAGGCCAAAGAGGTGGCCGACACTTTAACGGTAAAAGGATAATTGTAGGCGCTTGTGCCAAAGAATACAGTGATGATGGTTAAAGCTGTGAAGGTTATATTATGGTTTAGAAGATTGACATTCCTTCTGATGACTGTGCAATACCCAACCGTAATAGTAGTTGGTAAAGGTTTAATTCGTGTAATCGCCATGAACGGGCTATCTATATTAGAAGGTCCTATCTTGAGATAAGCCAGAACCATGTTTCAAAAAGGACTAGACGAACCTTTGAGTAAGTCTTCTATTTAAGGCATATGATTTAGAATGGTATTAACCTGCTATCGTTGCTTTGATTGAAACTCTTCTGCAATTTTATTAGCTTCATGTCATGTATGTATGTCAGGATCAGGAGTGTTCTTCATGAATCAGGAATGGTGATTATGTTACCTCCTTAGAATGATTTGATACGACATGTATGGACTCCGTATGGTTAGATATTAAGACTTCATGGAAAATGAATGACTACAGTAGGTCAGTGGTGGACCATAGTAAGGCAGCAATGATTCTGCGAGTATTGAGCTGAATACAACCGTGAGAGTTATATTGGAATGGGTGTTGAGATTGAGTACCACTAATCGGGTCGTGGTAGTGTATAAGTTATCATTGATAGACTAATTAAGTAGAGTATCTACCTAGTGAATAATTATTCTTTCTTATCAATAGAGAGTCGTATTATTATACAAGGAAGGTTGCGGTGCAAGCATAGAATTCTAGTAACGATGATGTATAGAATGAGATCCCAGATTCGATTTTTGATGTCGAGGGAGTTTCAAAGGTGATTGTGTATAAGCTCGAGGAAGAGTGTGGGTCCATAGAATGATGGACGGAATAGCAAAAATATTTAAGCATGCGAAATGTGATGCGATAATACTTGATGTTGATATATATACACATATGTTTTGTTCTCCTATGACAAACCTCTATAGTTTAGAGGTAGACTCCAAGCCAGATATTTTGTGGCAGTATGTTTTTTTTTTCATATATATAATTCTCTTTAATTCGTTCTTTTCTTTTCATTTCATGTAAGCTGAGAAGAACAACCCTTCCAGAAAGGGGAGGTATTGCCGAATGACTATCTATCTGTGTGATAGAAGCCTAGTAGGATACCAGCTATTGTTTAATTGCTTGTCAAGTACTAAAGGCTGGCCACCTTCTGTACTAACTATGCGATATAACAAGTGTTCATGATCATAGTGATCTCTCAACAAATTCCTTTACTTCTATTTGATTGATCAAATTTTGGAAAATAGAAACAACTGAAAAAAGGAGTAATAAAGTGGTGGTAGTATGCGGAATGGGAACACATTCGTGATACTAAGGTTGACGTGGTTATTAAAAGGTTATAGAACGCTAACGAGCAAAAGTATAACCAGTATAATATTAGGAACGGAAGGTGATAGCGATTACGAACTGAAAAAGAATGGGTATTGAGAAGCAAAAGTTCTAATGTTAGAAACTATGATGAGAGTCTATGTAATAGACTTGAAAGAATTTGGAATGATCACTTAATGCGGATTGAGTTATCTTACGACAATAGATCATATGTCATTATCGAGATATCGCCTTATGAGATCCTTGAGGGAAGACAATGTCGATCTCCCTTATGTTAGGATGAAGTTGTAGAGCGCAAGATGCTCGGACCCGCAGTAGTCCAAAGGACCAAGGATATGATAGATCTAATCAGAGGACGGCTGGTAGTAGCCCAAGATGGACATGATAAGTATGTTGATTTGACACGAAAGGATAAAGAGTATGAAATAGGGGACCTAGTAATGTTATAGGTATCCCTTGGAAAGGATTGATGAGGTTCGGAAAGAAAGGAAAGCTAAGTCTACAATTTGTTGGACCCTTGGATATATTAAGACATTTGGGAAGTTAGCATATGAGCTAGCCCTAACCCCGAACATGTAGCAGGTCGTAACGTGTTTCACGTATCAATGTTAAGGAAGTGTAATTCAGATGCCAGATAAATAGAGGCATATGAGCGCATAGATATGCAACCCGACGTAACCTATATGGAGCAACCAGGAAGGGTTATAGAGTGAAAAGGAACAAGTGCTTAGGAGAAGGATTATCAAACTAGGCAGAGTTGGTGGTAGGACCACAATGGGGAAAAATTGACTAGAGAGTGAGAAGGCACAATGCTAGAAAAGCATCCCCAACTATTTTCTATCTGATTCCGGGACGGAATCCTTTTAAGGAGGGGAGACTGTAATAACCCCAATTTTTGGAAATTTTTGAAACCCTTATGAATATTGTTTTTGCTGAATGAGAAAAATTTTCATGCCACGCTATGTAGGGGTTCTGTTATTGATCTTATGGAATATTATTAGTACTCTATGTGGTATATAAGTGTATGTAAAGATCGTCAGAATCCAATTCCGAACACTTTGATTTTCCCGGAAATCCAATAGATACGAAAAGAATTGAGTATAAGGTAACAGGATAAAAAGGATTTAAAATAAAGGATTATAAGAGAGGATCATAAAAGGAATACAATATATTGAGAAAGGTTAAGGGAACCTAAGTAATAAGATCCCGGGTATGATCCCTCAAACGATAAACGAAAACGAAAGTTAAGCGAACCGTATAACAGATCAGCGGTCATTAGGCAAATGATTAGGAAGTTAATCAAGGGGATTAGTGGGGATGATGTCATCCAACCAATAGAAAGAGGACAAGGAGGGGAGGATGACATCATGAGGATGACACAAGCATGACATGGGAAGGAAGGAGGTGTGGTTGAATGAGAACCACACAAATTCAAGGGCAACAAGGTAATTGACTAAATCAAACACAAAAACAAAGCAACCAAGCCAAGTAAAATCATTTTCATCAAAATCAAAAAGAACTAAGGCTTGTTCTTGAAGAAGCTCTCGGCTTTTTACTATTCAAAAGAGCAAGAAATTCAAAATCAAAGATCCAAGCTTCCTAAATTGGTGAGTTAATTCCCTAATCATCTTCATGCTTAGTTAGGGCTATATCATGAGTTTAAGCCATCAATTACTTCTCCATCTTCTCCATTTAATCAAAGAAGAAGGCTATGAATAGTGTTTTCAAGTTTTTAACTTGAAGTTTTTCTTATTTTCCTTGAAGATCCAAGCATTCCTAAGACTTCTCAAAGCTTCTTAAGGCTTCCTAGCTCCTCCCACCACTTCAAGGAAGGTATACCATCTCCAAACCCTAGATTCCTATGTATTATAAGATGATTTTGATTAGTAGAATGATATTGTAGCTTGTTGTTGTGATTAGAGTTTGGGAATTGAAATGGTAGTGAAATGGAATGGTAAATGTTGTGGTTTTGATTAAAAGAACTTAAGTATGGTTAAAGTTAAGCTTAGGCATAAGTATGAATGTTAAAATTGAATTGGTTCAGGTTGTTATGATGTGATAAGGATGGATGTTGGTTGTATGTTGGATTTGAGGTTGAATTGGGAGGGTTTTGAATGGTTTAAAATATTGGAAATCGCGTAAACATAGCCGTCGTAACGTCTGATTTTCTTTGGACTGTTTTTGTGCATAGCATTAGGACCCGAGAACCCCCTGCTAGATTATGACCACTGCCATGTTTAGATAGCTCATGTTACGAGCTTCGTTTTGATATATAGTTCGTTCGATTCTGATGCACGGTTTAGGAGAAACGACCGTTTCAAGTAACGGCGTTTCGCGAACGAAACTTTTCCCCTCGCCTTACTTTGAAACATAGGTTAAAGACAAAAAAGGGTTAATTAATGTATGAAACATTTATGGTAAGTGTGTTAGGCAGTTGGTAAGACACTCGCGAAGGAATCGCTTTAAAACTCGTAAAGGTTAAATTATTAAAAATGGTGGAGCCAAGGGTACCCGAGTGACTTAAGCGAATCAGTAAGCGCAAAACAAGCGTTAGAGTCTAAGTTAGTTAAAGTATAGATTTACAAGTGACTTTGGTTTAATTCCAACTTACTTGTTGTTTATAGGTTACCAGACTCGTCCCGAGCCATTCGTAACCCCCAGTCGCTCAGGCAAGTTTTCTACCCGTATAACTGTTGTTGTGATGTATATGTGTATATGCATGATCTTGCGATAAATGCATATTGGTTATTAGCAAATTCTTGCGATATATTGTAGCATGTGATATGGTATATATGCATGCCTGTTTCATATTCTTGATTTATATATTTTTTGGTTCAAATGCTTATAGTTGCATAATACCTATGCTAGAGATAAGCGGTATTTGAGTTTACCCTTAGTATAGGGGATAAAAGGTGAACATATTTCTAAACCGGGAGGCGAGGCTCCCGAATATAATATATATTTATATATATATATATATATTGATATAGTTTTTAAAACTATTAATTGAATAAGGTTTATTCGATAACTTTATTTTATTTAATGAATATTATTACAAATATTCATTCGAGGACTTATGACTCCTTTTATTTTATTATTTGAATAATATTTGAATATTCATTCGAGGGCTTATGACTCAGTTTATATTATTTATTGATTAATATTTGAATATTCATTCGAGGGCTTATGACTCTTTTATATTATTTATTGAATAATATTTGAATATTCATTCGAGGGCTTATGACTCAGTTTATATTATTAGAATATTCATTTGAGGATCTATGACTCCGATTATTTGCTGAGATATATTCTTTATTTTATTAAAGAATAATGTTTCGATAATCAAACTTATTTTCGATTATTCAAATAAAGATAGTACTTTCATATAAGTATATCTTTGGTTATTTAATACTCATTTCAAGTATAAGTCTTACAACTTCTACTTCAATTATTTGTATAAAGATTATTCTTTATGGGAATATTATTTAAATAATAATATTCAGACATTTTCTAAATATATTGGGACTGATTTACTTCATTAAATCAGCATTACTCCAAACACTCTTTAAAGTGTTTTCGAGTCTTCAAAATGATTTTTAAAAGTTAGAGCGGATCCCAAAACTCATTTTTATATTTAAGATCTTCCTTTTAAAGGGGATTTAAATACTCGTTCAAAACTTGAGGGATCCGGCTCTATGGTGTATTTTATATTCGCAACAAGGTTGCTGTTTTGATAAATGAATTGATTACTTGCCCAATGTTCGGGAAGTAAGCCCATCTAATTGAGTCGGCATAAGCGACAGGCCGGGGTACGGTCTATCAAAGTGTAAGTGGCTGGGTGGCAGTCCATCAACGCGTGAGTGGCCGGGTAACGGTCTAGCGCGAGGTCCTAATGCGGCCAGGGTGATGACCGGTGAGGAATTCATCCATCTACAGTAGAAAAGGTTACTTATTGGTATCTTTGCCTGATCAGCAAGATATCTGGTTTATGCCAAAATTCTTTTCCTTTCCAAAATTCATTGGATATTATAACTCTGTTCATACTTATATGACAGAGATTTTCAGGAAATGTATGAGATATATATATATATATATGGATATATATATCAGGACTTAATGAAGTATCTCGTAACTTCATTATTTATAATGATATTTCAAAGATTGAATCTATTCAAGTCTTATCTTGTAGTCTCATCTGGGTGATGAACTTTGAAACTGATTATAACTTGAACGGTGGTAGTTCAAGTAGTATTTGGATATAAAGTATATTGGAGTATCTTGTAACTTAATTTTTTTTAAACTTATATCTAGTAAATGATTATCTTATGCATGACAAAGATTTTCAGAAAAACGTTGAGACAAGGTTAGATATATGAGATCACCTTGCAACAGTATTTTTATACAGTTATACACTGGAACTCTGTATGTATTATGCATGGAAGAGGACTTCCAATATTTTGAAAAGTATATATGTATATATATATACTGAATATTTTGCGACTTCATCGCATTAAGATATCAACTTGGTTCATTTCTTTTGACCAAGACTTTCATGAGTACTATGAGAAGGCTCATATATTGTTAATCATTATACATATTATTTTGGTGGGCTTGCTGCTCACCCTTGCTTTCTTCTTTCATCACACAACATCAGATAGATAAGACGAACCAGACCAAGCTCCCGATTCACAAGAGGTTAGGAGACGTTCCGCAGTTTTCTAGAAGCACTGATGCCGCCGTAGCTGAGGTAGGAACTACCAATAGGCTAGGCTTTCAACTTCTGATGTACCAGATTTATGTATATTTATGAATTGTAATAATGGCAAAGAAATGTAAATTTAGTCAGAAAACCTTTTAAGGTGTATTGGCAGATAATTGTGGAATATAAGGACTTGTGATTATTTTTTTTGATGTTCATGTCTGAGACTATAACGTGTGGTGTGTGTGTTTATTGTGGGGTCACAGTGCAGAGTAGTTGAGTAATTATTAAGATTGGATGTTATTAAGGGAAATGGATCTCGTGACGACCCGGATCCCCGACCCCGGATCTGGGGGTGTTACAGAAGGGGAAAGTGAAAGATCTCAGCAAGACAAAAGACAAGGAAATTTCCAAGATCGTTCCAGCAGAAAGCCGGGATTCCAAGCCCGGGCAAATTTGAATTTTAAAAGGATAGGACAAGGTCCACAGAAAGCAGGTAATCATTTCCAAACGTCCAGTCAGCAGGGAATGGTCAGAGTTCCAGTGCCGTACTGCAAGACATGTAATCGCAAGCATACTGGTGTATGTATAAAAAGGGATGTAACGTGTTATCGGTGTAAGCAGAAAGGGCATTATTCTAACGAATGTCCAACAGGTAGAACAGCGGAAATGACTTATTTCCAGTGTGGAAAGAAAGGACATATTGCCAGAAATTGCAAAGGACCAGCTATGGCAGCCAGTATTCCAAGAGTGTTGGCATTACCTCCGCCGCCGCCTAATCAACCCAAAGCAAGAACTTTTAACATGACAATGAAAGAAGCAGTGTAGAGTCCAAGTGTGATTACAGGTACGCTTTTGGTGAATTCCGTAAGTTCAAAAGTATTAATTGACTCTAGAGCTACTCGTTCATTTATTTCTGAAGAATTTCTTGATAAGTTACATTGTGTAATCGAATGGTTGGGCGAGATGTTAATTATAAAATTAGCGAATGACGACCAAGTTCCGGTAGATCGAGTATGTCCTGCGTGTGATATAGAAATAGTCGGACATCACTTTTCGGTAGATTTAATTCCTTTTAAGCTAGGAGAATTCGATGTCATTTTAGGAATGGATTGGTTAGCTTGTCATAAGGCTCAGATAGATTGCGCGAATAAGAGAGTCAAATTACGAACTGCGGAAAATTCAACGGTAATATTCAAAGGCGAAAAACAACGGAAGAAATTTCTCACTGTGATGCAGACTAAACGATTGCTTCGACAAGGATGTGAGGCGTACATAGCTTACATGTTAGATACTGAAAAAGGAAGTCCTAGAATAGAAGACATTACAGTTGTATGTGAGTTTCCGGACGTCTTTCCAGATGAGCTTCCATGGTTACCGCCAGATCGAGAAATCGAGTTCACGATTGATCTAGCACCAGGCATAGAACCAGTTTCAAAAGCTCCATATCGGATGGCTCCAGTTGAAATGAAGGAATTGTCAATGCAACTGCAAGATCTTTTAGACCGAGGCATCATACGACATAGTGTATCCCCATGGGGTGCACCAGTGTTATGTGTAAAGAAGAAGGACGGCAGCATGCGATTATGCATCGACTATCGGGAGTTGAATAAACTCACTATTAAGAACAAGTATCATTTAACGAGAATGGACGATATGTTCGACCAGCTAAAAGGAGCCGCATGATTTTCAAAGATAGATTTGCGATCAGGCTATCATCAATTGAAGATTAAAGTTGAAGATATTCCCAAGACTGTGTTTCGCACGAGATATGGACATTACGAGTTTTTGGTAATGGCATTCGGTTTGACAAATGCGCCAGCAACATTCATGGATTCGATGAACAGAGTATTCAAGAAATATTTGGATAAATTCGTGATTATATTCATCGATGACATTTTGATTTATTCCAAGACGGAAGAAGAACATGCGGAACACTTGAGGATAGCTTTGGAAATTTTGAGGAAAGAACAACTATACGCAAAATTTTCGAAATGTGAGTTCTGGTTAAGAGAAGTACAATTTCTAGGGCATATCATCAGTAGAGAAGGCATCCAAGTCGATCCAACGAAGATTGAAGCTGTGTTAAATTGGGAAACACCAAGGACGCCGACAGAAGTTCGAAGTTTCTTGGGGTTGGCAGGATATTATCGAAGGTTTGTCAAAGATTTTACGAAGATAGCAACGCCGCTGACCAAGTTGACTCGAAAAAGTGAAAAGTTTGAATGGAGTGATAAATGTGAAGAAAGTTTTCTAGAGTTGAAAAATCGGTTAGTAACCGCACCGGTACTTGTATTACCAGACGAGCTAGGAAATTTCTTCATTTACAGCGACGCTTCATATCGCGGGCTAGGATGTGTATTGATGCAACACGGTAACGTCGTCGCATATGCTTCGAGACAACTTAAACCTCATGAACAGAAATATCCTACTCATGATCTGGAATTGGCAGCGATCGTATTTGCGTTGAAGCTTTGGAGACATTATCTCTACGGTGAAAAATACAAAATCTACACGGATCATAAAATTCTGAAGTATATCTTTTAGGCAAAAGGAGTTGAACATGCGACAACGTCGATGGTTGGAATTGATAAAGGATTACGATGTCACAATCAGTTATCATCCAGGGAAAGCAAATGTTGTAGAAGATGCGCTGAGCAGGAAAGAAAGATTGAATCGATTAACTTCATGTGAAGAATTAACCAAGGAATTTGACAAATTGGAAATTGAGATCCGTATTTCCCATGAATCTGCAGAAGCTATCTACACTATGACTTTCCAACCGGAGTTGTTAGAGAAGATTCGCCGCTGTCAAGATAAAGTGATGAGTCAAGATGACGACCTGACGGGAGAAGAGATCACAACTCAGAGAGATAACGAAGGAATTTTACGCTTTGCGTCGAGAATCTGGATCCCTAATGTGGCAGAATTAAAAGAAGAAATAATGCGAGATGCGCACAGTTCAAAGTATTTCATTCATCCAGGAAGTACAAAAATGTATCACGATCTGAAAGAAAACTTCTGGTGGCCGAACATGAAGAAGGAAATAGCTGAATGGGTGAGTAAATGCTACACATCCCAGCGAGTTAAAGCGGAACATCAACGTCCGAGCGGATTATTACAACCGTTAGACATTCCAAAATGGAAATGGGAACATCTAGCGATGGATTTTGTAGTAGGACTACCAAGGACAAAAGCAAATCATGATGCGATATGGGTAATCATTGACAGACTCACTAAGTCAGCACATTTTCTACCAATTAACGAAAGATTTTCACTTGACAAGCTAGTGCACATATATCTCAAGGAAATTGTGATACGACATGGAGTTCCAATATCTATCGTGTTCGATCGAGATCCTCGTTTCAACTCAAGATTTTGGAGACAATTTCAAGAATATCTTGGAACCAAATTGAATATGAGTACCGCTTATCATCCGCAAACTGATCGACAAAGTGAAAGAACTATTCAAACGATTGAAGACATGCTACGAGTTTGTGTGATCGATTTTGAAGGCAGCTGGGATGAACATCTACCTCTGGTGGAATTTTCTTATAATAACAGCTATCACGCCAGCATTGGAATGCCACCGTATGAAGCATTATACGGGAGAAAATGCAGATCACCAGTACATTGGGATGAAGTTGGAGAACGCAAAATTTTGGGTCCAGAATTAATTCAACAGGCGAAAGAAAAGATTGAACTCATTCAGAAACGACTCCATGCAGCACAAGACAGGCAGCACAAATATGTAGATCAAGCCAGGAAATAAATGGACTATCAGGAAGGAGAAAATGTACTACTCAAAATATCGCCATGGAAAGGATTGACCAGATTTGGCAATAAAGGTAAATTGAAACCACGACCATTTGAAATTTTGAAGAAAGTGGGAAAAGTTGTGTACGAATTAGCTTTACCACCTCATATGCAACATATTCATAATGTGTTTCATGTGTCAATGCTTAAGCGATACGATCCGGATTCTAGGCATGTAATAGAGTATGAGCCGATAGAAATCCAACCTGATTTGTCTTTTATAGAGCAGCCGGTAAAAATTTTAGATCGGCGAGAGAAAGTGTTGAGAAATAAGTCTGTATATTTAGTGCGAGTGTTGTGGAGAAATCCTATGGTTGAATAATCAACCTGGGAACTTGAGAACGAGATGTAAGAAAAATACCCTCATTTGTTTTCATAGAAGATTCTGAGGACATAATCCTATTAAGGGGGGAAGGATGTAACGACTGGGAAATTTACGTTTATATTATATCAGAATCATAATAAATAAGGTGTGTTAATGCATCATTTATGTGTGATTATCTGTTAAACCCTGTTTGTTATGTATTACGTGCATTTCGTGTCATTTCTGTATTTTTAAGGTATTTTTCAGATATTTTATTATGCATTCATCGTTTTCATTTCAAACATTTTATGACCCAAACAATGATTTTAAAGCCAGTATTTCAAATAAAATAATGGGCCTTATTTTTCATCAAATGGCTTTTACAATCGCAATATTCTGAACATCTAGATATTTTATAAATTTTCTCGTTTTACGAAAAATGACTTTTCTGGGCCCCATTGGGTGTCAAAAACCCCACAAAAATCACATTTTTATTTTTATAAAATTATAGGACTTTCATTTATATTATTTCCTTGCATTTTTGCATTATTCACAATTTTTGGGAATTTTTGGCATATATATTGCATATATAAAATATTTATAAATTAAATTTTATACTCAAAAATTATAAAATTAGGGGCCTATTAATTTTAAAAAGTGTAGAATTAGGGCCTTAATTTTAATTAGGAGTATTATTTTTACTACTATAAATAGCCTAATTTTTATTTAATTAATTATAATTAATCATTAAAATCTGCAAAAATACACAAAATTCTCTGAAATCGGGTCGGGAAGAACAAGTTCGGGTCGAAGAATTAAACGGTGATTTTGATCTGATTAGAGCACCAAATCAAGCAGTTCAAGTACTCAAATCAATGGTTTTGATCTGTTCTTTCCATTTCTAGCATCAATTTCACGTTTTAATGCGTAATTTTTGATTTTTGATTTCTAGGGTTTATGTTCGAATTAGGGCTTTTTGATTCCAGGGTTATTGTGATGTTTTAATGATTGAAATAGCTTGGTTATGTGATTTACAATTGATTCATGGTATTTAATTGATGAAACGATACCTAGATAGCAAGGTACGATTTCTAGGGTTTATACTGAATTTTCAAAACACAACTCGATGATTTCTGGGAATCTTTGGTTCCTGAAAGTTTAGGGCTTTGATTGTATGTATTCATAGCTTTAATTTGCACTATTGAACGTTTGATTTTATTTACGATTCTGCAAATTCGATGTTTGGCCGGAAAACTTTGAGTTTAGATCGGAGAATTGATTTCAGGGATGATTTTGGTCATTTGATGACTAGAATCGAGTTGTGAATGGATGGGAAATGAAAACCCCGTAAAGACAAGGCTGAATGATGCATAGTTGGCAAGGTTTCAGGGTTGCCGGACTCCGGGAACGTCACCGGAATCTGGAAAAATTCCGGTGTGTTCTTGAAGATCCGACCCATGCCCCAACCCGTTTACCCGAATCAAAACCCGGATTAAAACCCGGTTTTGATCTGTTTTTGTCAGAAATCAATTTCTGACAGCTGTTTCTGAAATTTTGATTTTTATTTGATTTTTATTAATTTTAAAAATCAGTTTTATTTATTTTGTAAATTGATTAATTAATTGTTTGATTAATTGATTTATATTATAAATAATTCTGAATTATTTTCTAAAAATCAGATTGAATTATTTTCTTAATTACCTATTATATAATTATTTAAAAGTGATTAATTATTTTGACAATTAATCAAATAATTTTCAATAAATCATAATAAATTCATTTTAATTCCAAAAATTATAGAAAAATCATTTTTAATTCTGATTTTTCTTAAATAATGATTTAAAAATTATTTTTGAGTTTTAAATATTAATAATAATTATTTATAGTGAATAATAAATGGAATTATCAGTATTTAATTGATAATAATTAAACCGGTAGTCCGATTCGCGTGGAACGAAAGCCTGTTGACTCAGAAAAATGAATTCTTTTCATTAAAAATAATACCAAAGCTTAATTTCTTCTAGAAATTGTTGATTTAATTATCTGTTTGATTATCAGTCGAGTTACGTGCCGAGACGAGTCCGAAAAATTCCGGAAAAAATGGGAAACGAGTCAGATAACGATCAGTTGAGCGATCAGCAAGTCGATTTTGGTTTTAAAAATTATTTTAACCATAAAAATGATTATGTTCTTATGTGCTTATGTGTATTACGTGGTTAATCGAGTTTTACTTGCTTATATGTAATACATGAGTCAGTCATAAGCGCATGGGTAGATGTTAGGAACGGTTTAAAGTCGATTTAAGATGCAAATGAAGTACGACATGACTTAACCAGTCTGTTTTGCCAATAGAAGCTAAGCCAGCCAGGCAAGTTGAGTCGGTAATAGTCCAAGGTGATAGACATAAGTGATTCAATTGCAGTGAGTCGCGCAGAAGGCAAGTTTTTTCCCCTATTCTACTTTCAGAATAGTGATATTGATTCAAATGCTTATCACATTCGCATCCTCTTGATTATTGTTCTTGATCACTGATATAAACTTGTTATTCCTTTGTTAATATTTCATTTCGATTCTTAATTTCTCCGTTTTTTTTGGATTCTTGATTCATATTCTATTGGTGACACATGGAGATTGATATATTCTAGTGTTTGGAATATATCAAAGCATACCGATTGTTCCGGTTGCTAAGCGATGGACTGGATAATGATATTTTTGGGATTGAGTGTGTCTTAATCCTGAGGACCGGGATGACTGGTGCCTCGACATGGACCGTAGTGCCTGGGTACCCGACTGGATCTATATATTGAGATATGGATCTGCATTATATTCTGACTGATCAGCAGAATATAGATGTGAACTTGTGTCCAGTTTAGTTCATTTGTACTTGCCAGTAATGGCCTTCTTTCTATTCTCGTGAGGTTATATCTTGGCAGATATACCTGGGATGACGGATTCATTTAAAATGCTTTAACACTGTTTATATTTTTGTGGACTTGTTGAGCAATTTTTGGCTCACCCCTTTTATTGTTATTCACCTTATTATTTCAGTTAAGAAGGAATATGAAACCAATCAGGACTCGAGTGGTAAAGAAGCGGGTCAAGCCTCGGGATCCTCTCATACCCAAGGTGTTGATCCCAATCTAGGAAGAAAGCTTTGAGTTGCCCGAGCAGGTGGAGTGTTGTTAGATAGTGTGTGTGTTTGAATAAAAGCTGAACTTAGTTAAAAATGAAATAGACAATGGTTTGTAATAAAGAGAGTTTGTGAGACTTTGAATGTTGGTTTGTAATAAAAGTAGTTAGTGGTTCTTGTTTTCATACTTCAACCTAAAAAGATCCTGGTTAGTGTTAAAGGGGTTTAATTTTATTTCTTTATTAATTGTTAATCAGATTGAACAGGTTTGGTGATTAGCTAGTAACCCCTAGACTTATACCCCGGGTCTGGAGGGCGTTACAACTGTCACCAATTCAAGCTGTAGATACTGCTCAAGACAGAGTGCCTACACCTCCTGTGTCTCCTATCATTGAACAAGTACATGCTGAAGACCCAGGTACAAGTGCTGAAATAGATATTCACAACTTGGTTGTGCCTATGGTTCTGTACTTAAAAGCTCCAACCATTCCTCAACAAACTCCACCAACAACACCAATTTTAGATGCTAATCTCAATACAGATATTCCAATAACACCTCTTCTGAGTCTAGATGATGAAGAACATACATTAGGTGAGCATCAGAATTTGGATATTGATCAGAACTTAGATGTAACACCCCCAGATCCGGGGTCGGGGATCCGGGTTGTCACGGTCTTTCTTTCTACAATATCACTTCACTTAATTAATAATAAATAACCTCATGCTGTGACCCCATACTAACACACACCACAACCCTTTATAGTCTCAGAGATGAAATTGAAATAAATACAAGTCTTTGAATCCACCATTTAACAGTTATTACAACCCAAAATGATTACTTGATAAATTTACAGTTAATTGCCATTATCTGCCACAAGTTATAATTATACATAATTTGATTCTCAAAAGTAGATGGTCTGATCTACAATGGATCTACCTCTGCAGCTATAGCAGCTACAACATCATCGGGAAGACGCGGGACGCTTCCCACGCGCTTGTGCTGGGTCTGCTGGAGTCTGGCCATCTTTCCTAACTGTTGTTGTGTGATGAAGAAATAAAGCAAGAGTGAGCCTTACAGCTCGCAAGATAATATATAGTGATAACAATAATATAAGTATCTAAATGGATACTTACTAAAATCTCTATCATGTGTAAGATAATTACTTACTAGATATAAGTAAAAACAAGGAATGAAGTTACCAATACTTCACCACACTTATATCATTTATAAAGCTACTTGAACTACCACCGTTCAAAGTATTATAAGTTTTAAGAAAAACATCCCATAGATGAGACCACAAGTTAAGACTTGAATAGATTCAATCTTTGAAATATTATTGAATGAAAAAAAGTTACGAGATACTTTATTTAGTACCGATATATATATATCCACATATATATCTCTTAAACATTTCCTGGAACCTCTGTTATGTAAAGTATGAACAGAGTTTGAAACATCCAATAAATTTTGGAAAGGAAAAGAATTTTGGCATAAACCAGATATCTTGCTGATCAGGCAAAGATACCAATAAGTAACCTTTTCTACTAGTAGATGGATGAATCCCCCACCGGTCATCACCCTGGCCTCATAAGGACCTTGTGCTGGACTGCCACCCGGCCTCTTACGCGTTGATGGACTGCCACCCAGCCACTTACACAATAATAGACCGTACCCCGGCCTGTCGCTTATGCCGACTCAATTAGATGGGCTTACTTCCCGAACATTGGGCAAGTAATCAATTCATTTACCAAAACTGCAACCTCGTTGCGAATATAAAATACACCACAGAGCCGGATTCCCCAGGTTTTGAGCGAGTATTTAAATCCCCTTGAAAAAAGAAGATCTTAAATATAAAAATGAGTTTTGGGATCCGCTCTAACTTTAAAAATCATTTTGAAGACTCGAAAACACTTTATAGAGTGTTTGGAGTAAAGCTGATTTAATGAAGTAAATCAGTCCCCAGAATATTTAGAAAATGACTGAATATTATTATTTAAATAATATTCCCATAAAGAATAATATTTATAAAAATAATTGAAGTAGAAGTATTAAAACTTATACTTGAAACGAGTATTAAATAACCAAAGATATACTTATATGAAAGTATTATCTTTATTTGAATAATCGAAAATAAGTTTGATTATTGACATCTTATTCTTTAATAAAATAAAGAATATACCTCAGCAAATAATCGGAGTCATAGATCCTCAAATGAATATTCAAATAATATTCAATAAATAATATAAAAGAGTCATAAGCCTTCGAATGAATATTCAAATAATATTCAGATAAATAAATAAAAGGAGTAATACGCCTTCGAATAATATTCGAAATAATATTCAATAATAAAATAAAGTTAAAGTTATCGAATAAACCTTATTCGATTAATAGTTTGGAAAACTATAACCATATATATATATATAAATATATATATATATATATCCATATCCATATATATACAAAATCTACTCGGGATCCTCGACTCCCGGTTTTAGAAAATATTTTCACCTTTGGGTCCCTATACTAAGGGTATATGCAAGTTACCGCTATCCTCTAGCATAGGTATTATCAACTGAACCAACAGATATATATATGGAAAGAATGCGAAACAGGCATGCATATATATATGTACCATAGCAGCATGCTTCAATATATTGCATCATTTGCTAATTAACCAACATGCATCTATCGCAAGATAATGCAAATACATATATTCATCACAACAACAGTTATAACGGGTAGAATACTTGCCTGAGCGACTTGGGGTGATAAAAGGCTCGGGACGAGTCTGGTAACCTATAAACAACAAGTAAGTTGGAATTAAACCAAAATCACTTGTAAATCTTTACTTTAACTAACTTAGACTCTAACGCTTGTTTTGCGCTCACTGATTTGCTTAAGTCACTCGGGTACCCTCGGCTCCACCATTTTTAATAATTTAACCTTTACGAGTTTTAAAGCGATTCCTTCGCGAGTGTCTTACCAACTGCCTAACACACTTACCATAAATGTTTCATACATTAATCAACCCTTTTTGGTCTTTAACCTATGTTTCAAAGTAAGGTGAGGGAAAAAGTTTCGTTCGCGAAACGCCGTTACTTGAAACGGTCGTTTCTCCTAAACCGTGCATCGGAATCGAACGAACTACACATCAAAATGAAGCTCATAACATGAGCTATCTAAACATGGCAGTGGTCATATTCTAGCAGGGGGTTCTCGGGTCCTAATGCTATGCACAAAAACAGTCCAAAGAAAATCGGACGTTACGACGGCTATGTTTACGCGATTTCCAATATTTTAAATCATTCAAAACCCTCCCAATTCAACCTCAAATCCAACATACAACCAACATCCATCCTTATCACATCATAACAACCCCAACCAATTCAATTTAATCATTTATACTTATGCCTAAGATTAATTTAACCATACTTAAGTTCTTTTCATCAAAACCTCAACATTTACCATTCCATTTCACTACCATTTCAAATCCCAAACTCTAATCACAACAACAAGCTACAATATCATCCTACTAATCAAAATCATCTTATAATATATAGGAATCTAGGGTTTGGAGATGGTATACCTTCCTTGAAGTGGTGGGAGGAGCTAGGAAGCCTTAAGAAGCTTTGAGAAGTCTTAAGAATGCTTGGATCTTCAAGAAAAACAAGAAAAAGTTCAAGTTAAAAAACTTGAAAACACTATTCATTGTCTTCTTCTTTGATTAAATGAAGAAGATTGAGAAGGAATTAATGGCTTAAACTCATGATATAGTCCTAACTAAGCATGAAGATGATTAGGGAATTATCTTACCAATTTAGGAAGCTTGGATCTTTGATTTTGAATTTTTCTTGCCTTTTGAATAGTGAAAAGCCGAGAGCTTCAAGAACAAAGCCTTGGTTGCTTTTTGATTTTTGATGAAGAATGAATTTACTTGGCTTGGTTGCTTGGTTTTTGTATTTGATTTAGTCAATTACCTTTTTGCCCTTGAATTTGTGTGGTTACAAAGCCACCACACTTCCTTCCTTCCCATGTCATGCTTATGTCATCCTCATGATGTCATCCTCCCTTCCTTGTCCTCTTTCTATTGGTTGGATGACATCATTCCCACTAATCCCTTTGATTAACTTCCTAATCGTTTGCCTAATGACCGCTGATCTGTTATACGGTTCGCTTAACTTTCATTCTCGTTTATCGTTTGAAGGATCATACCCGGGATCTTATTACTTAGGTTCCCTTAACCTTTCTCAATACATTATATTCCTTTTTATGATCCTCTATTATAATCCTTTAATTTAAATCCTTTTTATCATGTTACCTTATACTCAATTCTCTCCATATCTTGTGGATTTCCGGGAAAAACCAAAGTGTTCGGAATTGGATTCTGACGATCTTTACATACACTTATATACTACATAGAGTACTAATAATATCCCAGAATATCCATAACAGAACCCCTACATAGTGTGGCGTGAAAAGTTTTCTCATTCAGCTAAAACACTATTCACAAGGGTTACAAAAAGTTGAAAATTTTGGGGTTATTAAAGTCTCCCCTCCTTAAAAGGATTCCGTCCCGGAATCAAACAGAAAACAAATGGGGGTACTTTTCTAGCATTGTGCTCTCTAGTTCCCAAGTTGATTCTTCCACGTTATGATTCTGCCATAGTACTCTGACTAGCTTGATCACTTTGTTCCGAAGCACCTGCTCCTTCTTATCCATAATCCTTACTGGCTTCTCCACGTAAGTTAGATCTGGCTGCATATCCACCTGCTCGTACTCCACTATGTGCCTGGCATCCCGATGATACCTCCTTAGCATTGACACATGGAACACATTATGAACTTGTTGCAAATTAGGGGTAGGGCTAGCTCGTAAGCTAACTTTCCAATCCGTCTTAATATCTCAAAAGGTCCAATGTATCTTGGGCTTAGTTTTCCTTTCTTTCCGAACCTCATTAATCCCTTCCAAGGGGATACTTTCAACAGTACTAAGTCCCCTACTTCATATTCCTTGTCCTTTCGGGCTAGGTCTGCATATTTCTTCTGTCTGTCTTGGGCTGCTACAAGTCGCCCTCTGATAAGATCCACTATATCTTTGGTCCTTTGGACCACTTCGGGTCCGAGCATCTTCCGCTCTCCTACTTCATCCCAGTATAAGGGAGATCGACACCTTCTTCCGTACAGGGCCTCATAAGGCGGCATTCCGATGCTAGCATGAAAGCTATTGTTATAAGAAAACTCGATCAACGGCAAGTGATCATCCCAACTTCCTTTAAGGTCTATTGCATAGACTCTCAACATATCCTCTAGTGTCTGGATGGTCCTTTCACTCTGTCCATCCGTCTGGGGATGGTACGCGGTACTCATATTTAACTTGGTCCCCGCACATTCCTGAAAGCTCCTCCAAAATCTGGAGTTGAACCTGGGGTCTCGGTCTGAGACAATGGACGCTGGGACTCCATGTCGCGTCACTATTTCCTTAAGGTAAATGTCCACCAGTCTATCGACTGTGTATCTCTCATTGATAGGAATGAAATGAGCTGACTTTGTCAGTCGGTCTATAATTACCCAAATGGCGTCGTGATTGGCTTTCGTCCTTGGCAAGCCTACAACAAAATCCATCGCTATCTGTTCCCATTTCCATTCGGGAATCTCCAGGGGTCGCAAAAGTCCACTGGGTCTCTGGTGCTCTGCCTTTACTCTTTGGCAAGTTAAACACTTGTTTACCCATTCTGCTACATCCCTCTTCATGTTGGGCCACCAGTAATATTCCTTCAAATCCCTATACATCTTGGTACTTCCCGGGTGAATGGAATACCTTGAACTATGGCTTTCATCCAAAATCTCATCTTTAAGTTCTTGAACATTCGGAACCCAAATTCGGTAGGAGTACCTCATTATCCCTTTATCATCTTTCTCAGTATGGATCTCCTCTCCAATCATTGACTCTCTACCTTCATTCATTATTTTCTCCTGGCACAATCTGATCTTTTCCAATAACTCTGGCTGCATTGAGATCTCAAAAAGTTTTTCAGCTCCGGTTCCGGTTACCTTTACTTCTATTTCCATTCTCTCAAAATCCCTTATCAACTCTTCCAAAGTCGTTATCATTCTGAGTCTCTCCTTTCTACTAAGGGCATCAGCCACCACATTGGCTTTCCCTGGATGATAGAGAATCTCACAATCATAGTCCTTGATTAGTTCTAACCATCTCCTCTAGCGCATGTTGAGCTCTTTCTGTGTAAATATGTACTTGAGGCTCTTATGGTCTGTGAAAATCTCGCACTTCTCTCCATACAAGTAGTGCCTCCAAATTTTTAAAGCAAACACTATTGCCGCGAGCTCAAGGTCATGAGTAGGATATCTAACCTCGTATTCCTTTAGTTGTCTCGACGCATACGCAATAACCTTACCGTGCTGCATAAGCACACATCCTAATCCTTTGTGCGACGCGTCACTATATATCACAAAATCTCCTTTTCCGTCCGGCAATGCCAATACCGGAGCCGTTATCAACCTTTTCTTTAATTCCTGAAAACTGTTCTCGCATTTCTCCGTCCATTCAAACTTCTCTGTCTTACGAGTAAGTCGTGTCAAAGGGGCTGCGATCTTCGCAAAGTCCTGAACAAATCTACGATAGTAGCCGGCCAATCCTATGAAACTTCTTACCTCTGTGGGTGTGGTTGGCCTTTCCCAATTTGAGACCGCCTCTATCTTGGAGGGGTCGACCAATACTCCTTCTTTATTGATCACATGTCCTAAAAACTGTACTTCATTCCGCCAGAATTCACACTTCGAGAATTTGGCATATAACTGCTCCTCTCTGAGTATTCCTAGAGCTATCCTCAAATGCTCTGCATGTTCTGCCTCAGTCCTTGAGTATATCAAAATATCATCGATAAAAACTATCACACACTTGTCCAAGTATTTCTTAAATACTCTATTCATTAAATCCATGAAAGCCGCTGGGGCATTGGTTAATCCAAAGGACATTACCAAAAACTCATAATGCCCATACCTGGTACGGAACGCTGTCTTGGAAATATCTTCGGGTTTAATCTTTAGTTGGTGATATCCAGTTCTCAGGTCGATCTTGGAAAAATAAACAGCATCCTTTAGTTGGTCGAACAGATCGTCTATTCTAGGTAATGGGTACCTGTTCTTTATGGTTAGCTTGTTCAACTCTCGATAGTCTATGCACAACCTCATGCTCCCATCTTTCTTCTTAACAAATAAAACTGGTGCTCCCCACGGAGACACACTGGGTCTTATCATACCCTTATCCAAGAGTTCCTGCAATTGGATAGCTAATTCCTTCATTTCTAACGGGGCTAACCGGTAAGGTGCTTTTGAAACTGGCGCCGTCCCTGGGGCCAACTCAATAGCAAATTCAATCATTCTATCGGGTGGTAATCCCGGAAGGTCTTGGGGGAATACATCTTCAAATTCGTTGACTACTGGAATATCTTGTAAGTTGGGCACCTCCTTCTGCATGTCCACCACATAGGCTAGGTAAGCCTCACTTCCTTTTCGTAGCATCCTTTTGGCCTGGGCCATAGTCAAAAATTTCTGTGTCTGCCTCTTTCCTCTAAATATAACTTCTTTCTTCCCGGGGATATTTAACTTAACTTTCTTCCCTTTACAGTCTATCTGAGCATCGTTGCTAGATAGCCAGTCCATTCCCAAAATCACATCAAACTCCCCTAATTTAAAAGGAATCAGATCAACACTGAAAGATTGCTCCCCTATGCCTATCTCACAGGCGGGGTGAATCTGGTTAACAGGAATAATTTCATGATTGGCTATTTCTACTTGTAAGGGTTCTATCAAGGGTTCAGCCTTAAGTCTTAACTTACGCGCAAGGTCCTTTGATATAAAAGATTTAGTTGCTCCCGAATCAAATAAAACATTTGCACTGACTGAATTTAGAGAAAGGGTACCTGCTATCACATCTGAATCTTTCATAGCATCCTGGACTGTCATGTTGAAAGTCCTCGCAGTAGGTGGCTTATTGGAAGCAGCCATGCTTGCTCCCGAAGCTGCTGGTTTGTTCATTGGGCATTCCCTCTTCCAATGACCTGGGCGTCCGCACTGATGACAAGTGGCGGTTGGAATGACGGCAGGGGTTGATGATGGGCACTTATTTGAGTAGTGGCCTTCCCGACCGCACTTAAAACAGGTTACATGCTTTCCTTTACACTCCCCAGTGTGATTCCTTCCACATATGTTACAGGCTGGCAATGGGGGTCGAGACTGGTTGGAATAGGACATTCTTGACTTCTGGCCGCCCTGGCTCACACTCACACTCATTGGACGCTTAAACCCAGTGTTCCTTCCTGGTAGGGACACTGCTCCTCGATTAAATCTAGTTGGGAAGCTCCTTCCTGCGGAACCTCCACCCATGCTCATACTTTTCCTCTTTATTCCTTTCTTCTCTCTTTCCTTCTGCATCTGTTCACTTCCGACTTCTACAATCGTTGCCTTTTGCACCAGAGTGGCATAGTCCGTAAGCTCAAGGATTGCCACCCTATTCTGAATCCACGGTTTCAGTCCCTGCTGAAACCTCCTAGCTTTCTTTTCCTCGGTGCTCACAAACTCCGGCACAAACCTTGATAACTCAGTAAATTTCGCTTCGTACTCTGCTACAGACAAGTTATTCTGCTTTAGCTCCAAGAACTTGAGCTCCATCTGGTTTTCCATAAACCTCGGGAAATACTTTCCCAGAAACAACTGACTAAATCTCTCCCAGGTTATAATAGCATCTGTCTCCATGTTTTTCTTGGCCTCCCACCAGTAGTTAGCTTCTCCTTTCAGAAGGTAGGTAGCAAATACAGTCTTCTGTGCCTCCTCGGTACTCAAAATCTCAAAAGATTTCTCCATTTCCTTTAACCATGCCCTTGCCTCAACTGGGTCGGCTGATCCGTGGAACTCAGGGGGCTTAAGGGACTTAAAAGCCCTGAAAGAGTTTGCCACGGCATTGTTACTTCCTTGAGGGGGTGGGTTGGGTTGACGTTCCAAATTCTGCCTTAGGAGTTGCATGAACTGGCCCATGGGATCCATGCCTGGGTTTGGTACTGGTTGTTCCACCTCGGTTTCTCCTTCTTCAGCCTCTATCTCAAATCCCTCAACATCATATGTTTCCTCTTCCTCTTCATACAGGGAGTCATCCTGTTCCACATAATCCTCATCTTCCTCTTCACTGTGCTCCTGGTTCCTATCATCCTGGTTATGGCTTCCCTGGTCTTCAGATGCAGGGTTCGCCCTAGTTCCAATCTTTCTTGGCGGCATGATTCTGATAATAATAAAAACAATTATTGGGAAAATTCAACGTTAGGTCACAATCATATACAACATTGTGCCTTGCACAGCTCTTATAATGGGGAGAACGTATATCGCAATTCTATTATTTTAAGAAAGTTCTAATACGAAGTGCAGTAATAATAATGATAAAAACAGTGATCCCGTCACTATGGAACTGAACCGAAAGGAAACAAATATATACATAATGCGAGAGATACATAGTTTGATCTGGTCAAAAGTACAACAGTGCTACAGTCATCTGTCCCAAAAGTGATACACAAGAGTCTATCTGTCTAGTCAGAAAAAGGGATGCTATATACAAGTCAACTATCCCGGAAAATTGGCTCTTACTAAGGCCTCGGCTAACTAGACAACTAGACTATTCCATCATCAATCCTGAATCACACATCGGAGCGGGTCAGCTCCCAAACTCTTTCCATCGCACGACGGAAGATATAGTCGGCCTGCCGCCTGGAGATCCTACCATGCCTGTCGCCCTGGAGCGATCTGAGCCTCACTCGGGATGTGAGCTCTATCCCCGTAAGCTCCCTCCTCAAGGATCGGGGTATAGAAGCCCTAGTCTCATAAGCTCGGGTACGCCTACCCGCCCTCTCTGCATCCAACTCCCTCTTGGCCTCATCTAGTCGGCCCTCGGCAACAGCCACTCGGGTCCTCAGAACATCCTGAACATATCCATGTGCTAACGAAGACTGCCTGTGGGCAGGGTCAAGAGGTGGTGAATCCGGAGCCGCTGAGGGTGCCTCCTCGGTCTGCCTAGGCTCGGAAGTATGGGTCTCTGAGCTGTCATCACCAGGAATCCAAGATAGTGGTGGAGGGGTAGGGGCTCTGACCACCGGAAGTGTGGGTAATGGGGTACCAGCATACACTACCATAGGTCCAACACGCTCCTCAGCTACTGGGACCTCATCCAGGTCCTCCTCATCTGGAATAGCAATAACCTCTGTCTCTGACTCCTCTGAGGGGTCCTCCTCATCCTCCTCCATCTCAGGCTCCTCCTGATCCTCAACATCTAGCAATGCCTCATCATGCTCACGCTCGAACATCTCAGGGTCCTCTATCTCAGGCGCCTACACATTAAACGAGCTAAGTTACTATCATGATACTTATAAGGGTTCCCGTAAGGGTTTTAACTGTCAGCACTACTTTAAGTAGTCCGACCATGAACTTGGCAAGAGTTCTTATTATCTTTGTGAGTTTGTTATTATATCAACGCATCATCTCTGAGGTTTATAACGCTTAGCTCTGATACCATTTCTGTAACACCCCCAGATCCGGGGTCGGGGATCCGGGTTGTCACGGTCTTTCTTTCCACAATATCACTTCACTTAATTACTAATAAATAACCTCATGCTGTGACCCCATACTAACACACACCACAACCCGTTATAGTCTCAGAGATGAAATTGAAATAAATACAAGTCTTTGAATCCACCATTTAACAGTTATTACAACCCAAAATGATTACTTGATAAATTTACAGTTAATTGCCATTATCTGCCACAAGTTATAATTATACATAATTTGATTCTCAAAAGTAGATGGTCTGATCTACAATGGATCTACCTCTGCAGCTATAGCAGCTACAACATCATCAGGAAGACGCAGGACGCTTCCCACGCGCTTGCGCTGGGTCTGCTGGATTCTGGCCATCTTTCCTAACTGTTGTTGTGTGATGAAGAAATAAAGCAAGAGTGAGCCTTACAGCTCGCAAGATAATATATAGTGATAACAATAATATAAGTATCTAAATGGATACTTACTAAAATCTCTATCATGTGTAAGATAATTACTTACTAGATATAAGTAAAAACAAGGACTGAAGTTACCAATACTTCACCACACTTATATCATTTATAAAGCTACTTGAACTACCACCGTTCAAAGTATTATAAGTTTTAAGAAAAACATCCCATAGATGAGACCACAAGTTAAGACTTGAATAGATTCAATCTTTGAAATATTATTGAATGAAAAAAAGTTACGAGATACTTTATTTAGTCCCGATATATATATATCCACATATATATCTCTTAAACATTTCTTGGAACCTCTGTTATGTAAAGTATGAACAGAGTTTGAAACATCCAATAAATTTTGGAAAGGAAAAGAATTTTGGCATAAACCAGATATCTTGCTGATCAGGCAAAGATACCAATAAGTAACCTTTTCTACTAGTAGATGGATGAATCCCCCACCGGTCATCACCCTGGCCTCATAAGGACCTTGTGCTGGACCGCCACCCGGCCTCTTACGCGTTGATAGACTGCCACCCAGCCACTTACATAATAATAGACCGTACCCCGGCCTGTCGCTTATGCCGACTCAATTAGATGGGCTTACTTCCCGAACATTGGGCAAGTAATCAATTCATTTACCAAAACTGCAACCTCGTTGCGAATATAAAATACACCACAGAGCCGGATTCCCCAGGTTTTGAGCGAGTATTTAAATCCCCTTAAAAAAAGAAGATCTTAAATATAAAAATGAGTTTTGGGATCCGCTCTAACTTTAAAAATCATTTTGAAGACTCGAAAACACTTTATAGAGTGTTTGGAGTAAAGCTGATTTAATGAAGTAAATCAGTCCCCAGAATATTTAGAAAATGACTGAATATTATTATTTAAATAATATTCCCATAAAGAATAATCTTTATAAAAATAATTGAAGTAGAAGTATTAAAACTTATACTTGAAACGAGTATTAAATAACCAAAGATATACTTATATGAAAGTATTATCTTTATTTGAATAATCGAAAATAAGTTTGATTATTGACATCTTATTCTTTAATAAAATAAAGAATATACCTCAGCAAATAATCGGAGTCATAGATCCTCAAATGAATATTCAAATAATATTCAATAAATAATATAAAAGAGTCATAAGCCTTCGAATGAATATTCAAATAATATTCAGATAAATAAATAAAAGGAGTCATACGCCTTCGAATAATATTCGAAATAATATTCAATAATAAAATAAAGTTAAAGTTATCGAATAAACCTTATTCGATTAATAGTTTGGAAAACTATAACCATATATATATATAAATATATATATATATATATCCATATCCATATATATACAAAATCTACTCGGGATCCTCGACTCCCGGTTTTAGAAAATATTTTCACCTTTGGGTCCCTATACTAAGGGTATATGCAAGTTACCGCTATCCTCTAGCATAGGTATTATCAACTGAACCAACAGATATATATATGGAAAGAATGCGAAACAGGCATGCATATATATATGTACCATAGCAGCATGCTTCAATATATTACATCATTTGCTAATTAACCAACATGCATCTATCGCAAGATAATGCAAATACATATATTCATCACAACAACAGTTATAACGGGTAGAATACTTGCCTGAGCGACTTGGGGTGATAAAAGGCTCGGGACGAGTCTGGTAACCTATAAACAACAAGTAAGTTGGAATTAAACCAAAATCACTTGTAAATCTTTACTTTAACTAACTTAGACTCTAACGCTTGTTTTGCGCTCACTGATTTGCTTAAGTCACTCGGGTACCCTCGGCTCCACCATTTTTAATAATATAACCTTTACGAGTTTTAAAGCGATTCCTTCGCGAGTGTCTTACCAACTGCCTAACACACTTATCATAAATGTTTCATACATTAATCAACCCTTTTTGGTCTTTAACCTATGTTTCAAAGTAAGGCGAGGGAAAAAGTTTCGTTCGCGAAACGCCGTTACTTGAAACGGTCGTTTCTCCTAAACCGTGCATCGGAATCGAACGAACTACATATCAAAACGAAGCTCGTAACATGAGCTATCTAAATATGGCAGTGGTCATATTCTAGCAGGGGGTTCTCGGGTCCTAATGCTATGCACAAAAACAGTCCAAAGAAAATTGGACGTTACGACGGCTATGTTTACGCGATTTCCAATATTTTAAATCATTCAAAACCCTCCCAATTCAACCTCAAATCCAACATACAACCAACATCCATCCTTATCACATCATAACAACCCCAACCAATTCAATTTAATCATTTATACTTATGCCTAAGCTTAATTTAACCATACTTAAGTTCTTTTCATCAAAACCTCAACATTTACCATTCCATTTCACTACCATTTCAAATCCCAAACTCTAATCACAACAACAAGCTACAATATCATCCTACTAATCAAAATCATCTTATAATATATAGGAATCTAGGGTTTGGAGATGGTATACCTTCCTTGAAGTGGTGGGAGGAGCTAGGAAGCCTTAAGAAGCTTTGAGAAGTCTTAAGAATGCTTGGATCTTCAAGAAAAACAAGAAAAAGTTCAAGTTAAAAAACTTGAAAACACTATTCATTGTCTTCTTCTTTGATTAAATGAAGAAGATTGAGAAGGAATTAATGGCTTAAACTCATGATATAGTCCTAACTAAGTATGAAGATGATTAGGGAATTATCTTACCAATTTAGGAAGCTTGGATCTTTGATTTTGAATTTTTCTTGCCTTTTGAATAGTGAAAAGCCGAGAGCTTCAAGAACAAAGCCTTGGTTGCTTTTTGATTTTTGATGAAGAATGAATTTACTTGGATTGGTTGCTTGGTTTTTGTATTTGATTTAGTCAATTACCTTTTTGCCCTTGAATTTGTGTGGTTACAAAGCCACCACACTTCCTTCCTTCCCATGTCATGCTTATGTCATCCTCATGATGTCATCCTCCCTTCCTTGTCCTCTTTCTATTGGTTGGATGACATCATTCCCACTAATCCCTTTGATTAACTTCCTAATCGTTTGCCTAATGACCGCTGATCTGTTATACGGTTCGCTTAACTTTCGTTCTCGTTTATCGTTTGAAGGATCATACCCGGGATCTTATTACTTAGGTTCCATTAACCTTTCTCAATACATTATATTCCTTTTTATGATCCTCTATTATAATCCTTTAATTTAAATCCTTTTTATCCTGTTACCTTATACTCAATTCTCTCCGTATCTTGTGGATTTCCGGGAAAAACCAAAGTGTTCGGAATTGGATTCTGACGATCTTTACATACACTTATATACTACATAGAGTACTAATAATATCCCAGAATATCCATAACAGAACCCCTACATAGTGTGGCGTGAAAAGTTTTCTCATTCAGCTAAAACACTATTCACAAGGGTTACAAAAAGTTGAAAATTTTGGGGTTATTACATTAGAGGATGATTTTGAAACCTCTATAGCCTCATAAACTATCATTTTATCAGAGGAAACTGATTTTGCAGGCTCTGTAAGTTCTGATGCTGCAAATGTTGACACTACTGGTGAAGCTGCTATAAATGAAAATACTGATGCAGCTGGTCCTTCAGGACATGCACCTCTACCAGCAGTTAATAAAGCTGATTTGATTAAAAAAATTGTGAGAGGGGATGCACCAGTACCTTGGAGTGAAACTCCAAGAGGAAAGACTGGATAAGGGAGTGGAAGAAAGTTGATTTTGTTCGTACTGAAAAAATTCTTGCCGAGGACCTGGCTAAAGCTGATGAGATGCTACTGAATGATAATTTCATAGCACAACTCAGAGTTACTGCATTGAGTACAAGGCACCTTCAAGGTCAACACTCAATAACTCAAGCCAAGGTGAACAAAATTCAAAAAAACTCTGATTTAGCAAGACATGAATGTCAAATTAGAAAAGAACAGGTTTTTTAAACCAGCCTTTGACCGTATTGGGTATATTGAGAAAGCACAGGAGAAACAACAAGCTCAGATTGCTTAAGTACTGAATAATCAAGCTTCTCAACAAGTTCGACTAAATGAAATCCAAACTTCAGTGGAATTACTTCTCTCTCTCCTATTACTTGATGATGCCAAAAAGGGGGAGAAAGTGATAAATTCCAATTGCAAATCTGATTTAGCATTGAAGAAAAAGGATGATGGAAATGATGACCAGGGAAACTCTGAAAGGGGTAGAGGTCATGGACAAGGAAAAGGCTCTTGATTCATGAAAGCAGGAACTTCTACACAGAAATCAAGTTCTGATGCTGATAGAAGAATAAGTTCTGATAAGCAAGTTCTGACTAAGCCTGATATTCTGATACAGGGTGAAAGTCAAGAATCACAGAAGTTTATGCAGACACTGAAGCTTAAGGGGAATGAAACATCAGTCTGCTATCAAGACCCCAAGTTACGGAAGCTGGATGAAGAAATTTCAAAAAGACTATTTCTCAAAGATAATCCAAGAATGGACTTTGAAAGTCTGAAAAAGAAGAAGCCAGACTTAAAGCAAAAAATGACAAATTCAAGTCTAAAACTTCTATTACTGCAAAGAAACCTCCAAAGCCTAAGGGCATTGTGATTAAAGAGAAGACAAACTCTGAGGAAATCCAATCTGAATCCAAAGCCAAGTCACAGGTGGAAGTTGATCCTAGATCCAAGGGCAAAGAAAAAATTGATGAACCTGTAAAGGTTTATATGTCAGTCATGGATCTGGAAGGAAAATCTGATGAAGATACTAGTCTGATTTTGAAGAAAAAGAATATCCAAACAACCTCTGACAGAGCTCATATTGTTCAAGATCAGGACTTAGTAAATTCTTATATGACAATGAAGCAAACAACCTCTGACAGAGCTCAAGTTGGCTTGATATCAGAAGATAAAGGAAAGGAAACCTCTGACACTGCTCATCTTAAACCTTCAAAAATTCTACTACATGGGTTTACTAAAGCTCAACAATTTACTCAACTTTTGAAGACTACATCAAGTGGTTTTCGAAGCAAGAGTTATTAGAGGAAAGGAAGCTAGAGACAGATCAGGATTGGGTAGTTCTAAAGAAAGAGTAAATAATACTACCTCTGATCCAACTTCCTTAAGTGAACCAGGAATAGGAACAACTCCTGAAAGATTGAATCAACTGGAGTCTGTACAAATGGTTTACCACTCTGTAGCGAAAGAAGATATCATGCTATATTTCATGACAGATGGGAGGGTATTCCATATTAGAAAGAATTCTATTCATTTGAAGTATTTTGAAGAATTGCAACATGTGTTATTTCTACTTCAAGTGAAAAACAGGTCAACAGATGGTGCTGCCAGTTACTTAAAAGCTGATGTTCAAAGACAGAAGAAACTTTACTCTGTAAAGTCTGACAGACCATACTATCCTAAGTACAGAGCTCACAATGGTGATATAGTTGAGATGAAGCCTAATACCGCTAAAATTATCACATCATTTCTTGGTATTAAAGGTCTCGAATTCAATCTAGAGTCTGATATAGCCTATTTCATCAGACTTGATCAGGATATAAGGAAAGCAAAAATAAATGATCTTAGGGCTGCTATCTTCCAAACAGGTGAAGATACAGTTGAACTTAAAGATGCAAAAAGGAGGATAAAGAATGAACTTGAATATGCTGAGAGAAGTCTGTTGAAGAATTATCTCAGAACAACTCCTGATATTAAAGAGATTATACACTGAAGCCAAGTCAAGAACTGCAGCTGATAAATTCTGAAGGTTATTCAGGTTAAAGCTGATATCAGACTTTAAGGATGGTAAAAGCTATACTGACTTTGAATTGTAGTTACTTAGTCAAATTCTCATATGTATTTGTACTTAATATTTTTGACATCATCAAATCTCTATTGAACTTGTACATTATGCTAATTTACAAGTTGGGGGAGATTGTTAGATATATTTGTGATGTCATGTCTAATGATGATTTGTGTTTAGTTTTCAGATCTTAACTAACAGGACAAATCAGGACTTAACTGGAAATCATTACTTATACTGAAGTCATACTTAAGATATTAGAACTTAAGTTATCAGAAGATATTTATCAGGAGATAATATCAGGACTTAAGAAGACGTTTAGATAAGGAAGGCGGCTGATTGAAGGAAAGAAGATTAAGGCAAACACAAGAAGAGATATGCATGGAGAAGAATTCTATGAAGAATAGAATACTTGGAAGAAAAGATAACTAGTTGATATATTTTAGGATGCAGACTTATGTTCGATATCAATTAGAAGATTATCTTGTAACCGTGTGTCTATATAAACACAGCATAGGGTTTATACTATAAGTGGTATCTTAATCGAGGACATTATTCATTGTAACCCTAGCAGCTCTCGTGATATTTGTTCATCACTTAGAGAGAACAGTTCCATTGTAATACTGTATTATTAATAAGATTATTCTGTGTTTCATACTTGTGTTCTTAATTCGATTTGATTGTACTAGACACTGTATTCAACCCCCTTCTACAGTGTGTGTGACCTAACAAGATAACTCTTATAGGGTGCAAATCACTCTAATATGGTGTAAACTGACTTAAAAGGTTGATTAGAGCCAAAATGTGGCCTAACATTGACTCGTATAAAAGTAGAACCAAGAGGTGGTAAAAGGATGTCAAATTAGATGTATATGATGTCATCATGTTAATTGTACCAATATATGATGGAAAATGACTCTTATAGGGTGCAAAATTACTCTAATATAGTGTAAAGTGACTTACAAGGTTAATTAAAGCCAAAATGTGGCCCAAAATTAACTCGGATAAAAGTGGTACCAAGAGGTGGTTAAAAGATGTCAAATTGAATGTATATGATGTTAATATGTCAATTGTACCAATATATGGTTGAAGGTGAGTCTTATAGGGTGCAACGTCACTCTAATATTGTGTAAAGTGACTTACAAGGTTGATTAGAGCCAAAATATGGCCTAAAATTGACTCGTATAAAAGTGGTACTAATACGTGGTAAAACGATGTCAAATTGGATGTATATTATGTTATCATGTTAATTGTACCATTATATAGTGCAAGTGACTATTATAGATTGCAAATTTATTCTAATATGGCTGGAAGTCACTTACATGGTTGATTAGAGCCAAAATGTGGCCCAAAATTGACTTTTATAAAAGTGGTACCAAGAGTTGGTTAAAAGATGTCAAGTTGAATGTATATGATGTTATAATATCAATTGTACCAATATATGGTGGCAAGAAACTCTTATAGGGTGAAAAATCACTCTAATATGTTGTAAATTGACTTAAAAGCTTGATTAGAGCCAAAATGTGGCCCAAAATTGACTCGTATAAAAGTGGTACAAAGAGGTGGTTAAAAGATGTCAAATTCCTGTTCACATGTCAATTTTATAATTTAATGGTGGCAAGTGACTCTTATATGATGCAAAATCACTCTAATACGATGTAAAGTGACTTACAAGGTTGATTTGATCCAAAATATGGCCCAAACTGACTCGTATAAAAGTGGAACCAAGAGGCGGTAAAAGGATGTCTGATTGGATGTATATGATGTTAATATGGCAATTGTACCAATAAATGGTGGAAAGTTACTCTTAAAGATTGCAAAGTGACTCTAATATGGTGAAAAGTGACCTACATCGTTGATTAGAACCAAAATGTGGGACAAAATAGACTTGTATGAAAGTGGTACAAAGATGTGGTAAAAGAATGTCAAATTGGATGTATATGATGTTAACATGTTAATTGTACCAATATATGGTGGAAAGCGACTTATAGGGTGCCAAATCACTCTAATATATTGTAAAGTGACTTAAAAGCTTGATTAGAGCCAAAATGTGGCCCAAAATTAACTCGTATAAAAGTGGTACTAAGAGGTGGTTAAAGGATGTCAAATTGCATGTATATGATGTTCACATGTCAATTGTACAATTTAATGGTGGCAAGTGACTCTTATATGGAGCAAAGTCACTCTAATATGGTGTAAAGTGACTTACAAGGTTGATTTGAGCCAAAATGTGGCCCAAAATTGACTCTTATAAAAGTGGTACCAAGAGGCGGTGAAAGGATGTCAAATTGGATGTATATGATGTTAATATGTCAATTGTACCAATATATGGTGGGAAGGGACTCTTAAAGGGTGCAAAGTGACTCTAATATGGAGAATAGTGACCTACATGGTTGATTAAAGCCAATATGTGGGACAAAATAGACTCGTATGAAAGTGGTACAAAGAGGTGCTAAAAGGATGCAAATTGGATGTATATGATGTTAACAAGTTAATTGTACCAATATATGGTGGCATGTGACTTAAAAGCTTGATTAGAGCAAAAATATGGCCCAAAATTGACTAGTATAAAAGTGGTACCAAGAGGCGGTAAAGGGATGTCAAATTGGTTGTATATGATGTTAACATGTTAATTTTACCAATATATGGTGGCAAGTGACTGTTGTAATGTGCAACATCAGTCTAATATTGTGTAAGTGACTAACAAGGTTTATTAGAGCCAAATTGTGGCCCAAAATTGACTCGTATAAAAGTGGTACCAAGAGGCGGTAAAAGGATGTCTGATTGGATGTATATGATGTTAATATGTCAATTGTACCAATAAATGGTGGAAAGTTACTCTTAAAGAGTGCAAAGTGACTCTAATATTGTGAAAAGTGACCTACATCGTTGATTAGAGCCAAAATGTGGGACAAAATAGACTCGTATGAAAGTGGTACAAAGATGCGGTAAAACGATGTTAAATTGTACCATGTTAGATCTATATGATATTAACATGTTAATTGTACCAATATATGGTGTCAAGTGACTTATAGGGTGCCAAATCACTCTAATATGTTGTAAAGTGACTTTTAAGTCACTTTACATGCAATTTGAACATCATTTACATGCAATTTGACAGCCAAAATGTGGCCCAAAATTAACTCGTATAAAAGTGGTACCATGAGGTGGTTAAAGGATGTCAAATTGCATGTAAATGATGTTCACATGTCAATTGTACAATTTAATGCTGGCATGTGACTCTTATATGGTGCAAAATTACTCTAATATGGTGTAAAGTGACTTACAAGATTGATTTTAGCCAAAATGTGGCCCAAAATTGATTCGTATAAAAGTGGTACCAAGGGGCGGAGAAAGGATGTCAAATTTAATGTATATGATGTTAATATGTCAATTGTACCAATATATGGTGGAAAGGGACTTTTAAAGGGTGCAAAATGACTCTAATATGGAGAAAATTGACCTACATGGTTGATTAAAGCCAATAAGTGGGACAAAATAGACTCGTATGAAAGTGGTACAAAAGGTGGTAAAAGGATGTCAAATTGGATATATATGGTGTTAACACATTAATTGTACCAATATATGGTGGCATGCGACTCTTATATTTTTGCGCCCCAAAATCTGGGGTCAGGGATCTCGGAGGCCACGCCAACTCAATCGCTATAAACCACATACCTCGTATCACAATATATATATTTACTCACACTTTACGACCCCACACTTATCACACACACACACTTACAGGTTATTGTCTTGGAAATGAACCATTCATTACTAGAGTAAATCAAACCACAAGGTGATAATTATTACAACCCAGAAGTAATTAAGTCTTACCGGGGAATAACCTTTAAGTAAGGCTAGTCTGTTGGCCAAATATACGTTTCTTATTAATTACCTTACGTAAGTCATATTTATAAATAAGCCGAACTGAAAATAACTGAAAACCAATCCAGCTTTTTCGGACTACCTGTGGTACCGCACCAAACAACCTACGGAACATCTGGCCATTTCCTACCCGTTTCCTGGCTGTGAGTCTCATGATAGGCGTCTTGATTCACTGTTGTGTTGTGTGAATTTATGAAAATAAGTGTGAGCTATAATACCCATCATAATAATGTACAGTATGAAAATGACTATAAAATAAACTCACGTAAAACATCATATATGATAATTATGTTTTACTTAAAAATAGCTTTCTTTGGTGATACACACCTTCTTATAAAAATAATTCCTTAGTGGATTTTATTATCCTGCGAATACCTTAATAGTAAACTCGACACCTAGGCTTCGGTTACGGTATTGCATCACAATTCCAATTGGAAGAATATGACACTCGTTGGAGCCACCGCATACGATGATCAGTCATACTACGATAATAGTAACCTTTTCTACTAGTAGAAGGATGACACCTTCGTATTCCGGATATCACCCTTGCCGCATACGGGATATGCGTTCTCATTTCGGGTATACACACACTTCGCAGGTCCTTAGGTACATATAGTACCGTCTCCTGCGGTACCGGTAGTCTATCCAATACATGAACTACTTGGATCCTACCCCTCCCTTGTCCTTAAGGAAATCCTATCATATACTTGGAATCATCGAACTATATCGAAGTTTCCCAAGCGTTTTGCTTGTTCATAGACACAGCTTTACCTCATATATATATGTATGTACTTCCAAAAGTTTTCGGAGAAAGTACTAAGGATGTGAGTTGACCGTTGTCAACAAATAAGTAAATAAGGGTGAGTTCCTTTTGAAACTATACTCAAAATATTTACAATAAGTCGAGATAATATTCTCCGACGATTTGAAATTATTCGAATGATTTTCCGGAAATCAGAAAGTATTTTAGATCAGGTTTTATGATTTTTAATCATAAATAGCTACTATAAATAATAAATAATTAAATATTAATCGATAAATAATTAAACCTCGAATGAGTTTACTTGAAAAGAATATTTAAATAATATTCCTCAACTAATTTATGTTTACGTAATATAATAATCTTTAATATTTAATCGAGTTTGAAATAAATATTCACTGGAGAATACTTCCTCCATAATAAGTGAATAGTTAATAAATATTTCTTAATCGAATGATAAAGTATAGTTGAGGGAATACGTTCTTTGGAAATCGCTTTTGAATAAAAGTTCGAGGTGTTTAATATTTCCTAAGTGGACATTGAGTCCTTTAAATCGTACTACTATGGACTTTTAATTGTCCTATAATATCACCGGAATGAATCCCGGGTTTTGATCTTAAAATCCCGACCGACTTTCGGTCTTATAGTTATATGTCACACTTAAAGCGGAATTAATAATTTTATGATATATACTTATCGTATAACATCGTTACATAATGCGAAAAATTCAATTATTGTGTATCATGGCAAACATGGTAATGATAATAAAACAATCCTTTCACAACACAACAATAAATGGAGTTGGTTTCGTAAACTTGCCTGGGTAACTCGAGGTGAAGGATGCTCTAGGTTCTGTTCGGAAATCTATAATCATAAACAAAATTCATTTTGTTAGGTCCCGTTCTAATTTACGGCGACTCGCACTCATGCGCTACTTATTATGAACCCTCTCAACTTATATTACCCTTATTATTCCTTTAAGTCCTTGTTCTTGTTATGGTCGCTTCCTTTTTCAAAGTATCTTAAGTCCGTTTTTATTTTCGTCGTTGTCTTCGCTTATGGATTCTACGATTTTCTAATCGCGCGGTCTCGGCTCCGATATTTTAAATAAATTGAAAAATCATTATTTTCACTTGAAATTTTATGACAGTTAGGAAACTCAATTTACTACTCTCTGTAAAAATTTCATGATTTATAAACATTTTTAAGTCGATCCTTTTAATTTTCAAAGTTCGTAATTCGTAGCAGTTTTTGTCGCGTAAATCATTTTTAATTAAAAGGCCATAACATTTGATCCATAAATCGGAATCAAGAGATTCAAGCGCCTAAACGATCCTTATAAAATATTCTATCATAATCAGGGGTTATGTTTCAAGAAACTACAGTTTACATCTTCGGGACATTCTGCAGAAACTTAAAGTTACAATTTGTTCGTTTTAGTGAGATTACGGTTACGATCGGAGCTTTGTTTATGCCTTAAATCATTATACTACCACCAACAATCAACATATCATCATCACCTCAATAACTCCTCTCAAGAGCATCATGTTCTTGAGGCAACAACAATCAACCTTAAATCTACTTAGTTAAACATCAAGATTACAACAATACTCCCACCAAAACTAGGTTTACAACTATATTCTAAAAGGATCTTGAACTTAAATATTAATAAGGTTGGGTCAAATATTTATACCTTTCTTGAGAGCTTGAGATGTGTTCTTGATGATGGTGAAGTCTTGGGAGAGCTTAGTATGGTTTTTGGAACCTAAAACATCCATTAAAATCAAGAAACCAAAGAAGAGTTACTATTTACACTATTCATTCTCATCTTTGTTCAATTTATTTCACCCATCAAACCTTGATAAAAAGATATCAAAGATTTATATTACCTTATTTTGGTTGGTAAGAATCTTGAGAATTAATGGGAGGATTTATCCATGGCTAGAGCTTGAAGATTTGAAATTGATTTCCTTGTTTTAGAAAAAGGCCAAATGGAGAGGTTTAGAGAGAGGGAGAGAAATTTTGTGTTGCTTCTTGGGAGCTTCATGAAATAATGTTTGTGATAGCTTGTAGTTGATTGCTATTCCTTAGTATATATCCTAGGATTTGATCTTGGTTGCCAAATTTTGAGACAAAAACTAGCTAGCCTTTGTAGTTTACAAGCTAAGCTACTTAACTTAGCTCTTTAGCTTACTATTTGCTAGCCCTTGGTTGATCATCCAATACCTTAGCTCACTATTTGATAAAGTAACCATGGTTAATTTTCTACCATGATTAGTTGTTGCATTACGTTTATTTAATCATTTACGCGTTCGCTCGGTCGCTTAAATGTTTTCATAATAATTTCTCGTAAATGGTTCGTGACGTAAATCCTTTCGTATTTATTCCTTATATTTTGAATTATCATACTTGGATATAAATCCATAGGGTTTTAAATTCATAATTATATTGTGATTCCCGTAATCCTCGATGATTCGTAAATATGGTCGTTTTTTAAAGTTCGTTTTCTTCGAAAACTAATAGCGTTTACATACACTCATTTGGTAGGTATAATCATAATATCAACTCCGAAACTCATTTTCTCATGCACTACATAGTTTGGGCTAAAATGTTTTCCCCGTCTGTCAGGGTTACTATTCATTAAACGTTTTTACAAGGTCTCAAAAATTCGAGTTATTACAGTCTTCCCGTTTAACAAGGATTCCGTCCCAAAATTAATCAGAAAATAGGTGGGGATATCAATTCCTCAATGCGTCTTCAAGTTCCCAAGTTGACTCTTCGACATTTTGATTCCTCCACAAGATTCTAACCAGCTTCACAGTCTTGTTCCTTATCACTTGTTCTTTTTGGTCCGTTATCCTTACTGGCTTCTCAATGTAGGTCAGGTCTGGTTATAAATTTACGTGCTCATATTCTATCACATGTCGCGTATCCGCATGGTACATCCTTAACATGGACACGTGGAACACGTTGTACACTTGTTGTAGATTAGGAGGCAAGGCGAGCTTGTAAGCTAGAGGTCCTATTCTCCTCAAAATTTCAAAGGGTCGTATGAATCTGGGACTCAGCTTCCCTTTCTTTCCAAATCTTATCACTCATTTCAATGGACATACCTTCAACATCACTGAATCCCCTACTTTATACTCTCTATCTTTTCTGGTCTAGTCGGCGTACTTCTTTTTCCTTTCTTGAGCTGCTACCAGTCTTTTCTTGATGAGTCCCACCATTTCCCTGGTCTGTTGGAAGAACTCTGGTCCTATTATCTTGTGTTCTCCAACTTCATCCCAACATAGGGGAGAGCGGCATCTCCTTCCGTAAAGAGCTTCATACGGAGGCATTCCTATGCTAGCGTGATAGCTATTGTTGTAAGCAAATTCGATCTGGGGTAATTGGTCATTCCAATTTCCTTTAAAGTCAATGGCACACACTCGTATCATATCTTTTAGGGTCTGAATAGTCCTTTCGCTTTGTCCATCAGTTTGGGGGTGGTAAGCGGTACTCATGTTTAGTCTGGTGCCTACACATTCCTGGAAGTTTCTCCAAAATCGGGAATTAAACCTCGGGTCTCGATCTGACACTATGGCTACAGAAACTCCGTGTCTCACTAGAATTTCCTTCCAGTAAATATCCACCAGCTTGTCTACGGTGTACCTTTTGTTGATTGGTAGGAAGTGCGCGGACTTGGTCAGTCTATCTACGATAACCCATATGGCGTCGTGATTGGTCTTCGTTCTTGGTAGGCCTGTCATAAAATCTATGGCTATATGCTCCCATTTCCATTCCAGAATTTCCAGGGGCCGTAATAGTCCACTTGGTCGCGGATGTTCAGCCTTAACCCTATGGAATGTCAAGCACTTGCTGACCCACTCTGCTACTTCTCTCTTCATGTTAGGCCACCAATAATATTCCTTAAGGTCACAGTACATCTTTGTAGTTCCTGGGTGGATTGAATATCTGGAGATGTGCCCTTCGTGCAGCAGCTCGTCCTTTAACTCTTGCACATTTGGAATCCAAATTCGAGACGCGTACCTCATGATCCCTTTCTCGTCCTTCTTGCATCCCACTTCCTCACCGGTCAATGTTCCCCTTTCTTCACTCTTCTTCTTTTCCTGACACACTCGTATCTTTTCAGTCAGTTCCGGCACTAGCTTAACCTCAAATTATCCTTCTGTTCCTTTACCGTTCATCCTCACGTCAATTTCCATCTTCTGAAATTCTTTAATTAATTCCACAGATGTCATTATCATTTTGAGTCTTTCCTTCCTACTAAGGGCGTCAGCCACCACATTGGCTTTACCCGGATGATACAAAATTTCACAGTCGTAGTTCTTAATCAACTCTAACCATCTCCTCTGTCTCATGTTCAGTTCTTTCTGAGTAAAAATATATTTGAGGCTCTTATGATCTGTGTAAATTTTGCATTTCTCACCATATAGGTAGCGTCTCCAAATTTTCAAGGCAAACACAATGGCTGCTAATTCTAGATCGTGCGTTGGGTATCTGATCTCATATTCCTTCAATTGCCGAGAGGCATACGCGATAACCTTTCCGTGATGCATAAGCACACATCCTAGTCCTTTATGTGATGCGTCGCTGTATATCACAAACTCTCCCTTTCCATCGGGAAGAGCGAGCACTGGTGCTGACACTAGTCTCCTTTTCAGTTCCTGAAAGCTTTCCTCACATTTCTCTGTCCATACAAAGTTTTATGTCTTCCGGGTAAGTCTAGTTAGTGGGCCGGCTATCTTAGCAAAGTCTTGCACGAATCTCCGATAATATCCTGCTAAACCCACAAAACTCCTAACCTCTGTTGAGGTAGTTGGTCTTTCCCAATTCGACACTGCCTCTATCTTGACAGGGTCAACTAAAACTCCTTTGCTACTCACCACATGCCCTACGAACTAAAATTCCCTTAACCAAAACTCGCATTTCGAGAACTTGGCATATAGTTTCTCGTTCATCAAGATTTCTAAGACTATCCTCAAATATTCTACATGTTCTTGCTCTGCCTTTGAGTAGATTAGAATATCATCTATAAAAAATATCACACATATATCTAGGTACTTTTTGAACACTCTGTTCATCAAATCCATGAAGGCTGTGGGTGCATTGGTTAGCCCAAACGACATGACTAAGAACTCATGGTGTTCATACCTAGTGCGAAAAGCAGTCTTCGGTATATCCTCAGGTTTGATTTTCAACTGGTGATACCCTGTCCTCAAATCTATTTTGGAAAAGTGCACAACTCCCTTGAGTTGGTCAAATAGGTCATCAATCCTAGGGAGAGGATACCTATTCTTAATAGTTAGCTTATTCAATTCTTGATAGTCTATGCATAATCTCTCATACTGTCGTCCTTTTTCTTTACAAACAGTACTGGCGCTCCCCATGGTGACACACTGGGTCTTATCATTTCATTATCTAATAATTCTTGCAGTTGAGAAGCTAATTCCTTCATCTCAACTGGGGCTAGCCTATAAGGGGCCTTGGACACTGGTGTCGTTCCTGGTGCTAATTCTATAGCGAATTCTATTTCCCTGTCGGGTGGCAACCCTGGTAAATTCTCTGGAAACAAATCCTCGAATTCGTTCACTGTGGGTATGTCTTGTATGTTAGGAACTTCCTCCTTGGTATCTACCACATAAGCCAAATAGGCCTCGTTAGCTTTCCTTAACAATCTCTTTGCATGAAGTATGGTCAAAAATTTCTGGGTCTGTCGTTGCCCTCTAAACACTACTTCTTTTCCATTTTGCACTCTTATCTTCACCCTCTTCCGTTCACAATCTATTTGCGCTCTATTACTGGATAACTAATCCATTCCTAAGATTACAACAAATTCTCCTAACGCAAATGGGATTAGGTCATCCTCGAAGTCTTTCCCTTCTAATTTTAACTTGTATTTAGGGTGTACTTGATTCACATGAATTATTTTTTTGTTTGCTATTTCCACTTGTAATACCTCACATAAGGGTACGGCGTTAAGTTTTAATTTTTTAGAAAAATATTGAGATATAAATGACTTGGTCGCTGCAGAATCAAATAGGACATTTGCATATTCGGAATTTAACAGAAGGGTACCTGCTATCACGTCAATGTTCCGGACAGCGTCCTGAACAGTCATGTTGAAGGTCCTAGCAGCTGGGGGCTGGTTGGATGCAGCTCTGCTAATTCCTGAGGCTAGGGGCTTCAATGTCGGGCAATCCTTCCTCTTGTGCCCTGCATTTCCATATTGGAAACATATCTTGTTGTATTATGGACAATTGTTGGCAAGGTGTCCGGGTTGGTCGCACATGTAACATTTCAGAGGGGCTCTCGCCTGGGTGCACACTCCAAGGAGTCTTTTTCCACATGTTTGACATTCGGGTATTCGGGCACGGGGTTGGCTATAAAATGTTGCCCTAGATTGCCCGCCGCCCTGACCAATGCTCTCACTAGGGCCTTTCTAAATCCGGGGCCTCTCGCAGGTTGGGACACTACTCCCCTAACGAACCTGCTTGGAAGGCCCCTGTTCCCGGTTCCTACTCCTCCTCCTCCGCCTTGGCTTCCTATATTCCTCTTCCTATTTTCCTTTTCCTTCACACTCTGCTCACTGCCAGCTTCAACAAACGAGGCTTTCTGCACTAAGGTGGCATAATTTATCAACTCTAGTACCACCACTCGGTTTTGGATCCACTGTTTTAGACCAAGCTGAAACCTTCGCGCTTTCTTCTCTTCGGTATTCACAAACTCAGGCACAAATCTTGACGGCTCAGTAAACTTGGCCTCATACTCTTCCACAGTCATCTTATCCTCTTTCAACTCCAGAAATTTAATCTCCATCTGGGTTTCCATAAACCTAGGGAAATACTTTTCTAAAAATAGTCGGGTAAACCTATCCCATTGAATCACGACATCAGTTTCTAGGTTTTGTTTGGACTTCCACCAGTAATTAGCTTCTCCTTTCAACATGTAAGAAGCGAAAATAGTCTTGTGTCATTCCTCCACACCTAGTATCTTGAAGAACTTTTCTATCTCTTTGAGCCAGGCTCGTGCTTCCACGGGGTCGGCAGATCCTAGAAACTCTGGAGGTTTGAGGGATTTGAATGCCCTGAAGGCAGTGGCTGCAGTCTGTTGGGCAACATGCAGTTGTGGTGGAATGGGCTGTTGGTTCAGATTTGCTCTTAAAAGTTCCATAAACTCATTTATGGGGTTCCCTCCCTGATGGGTATCCTCAGCCTCTTCTTCTGCATGTTCTTCCTCATCATATTCATTATAGTCTAGGTCCTCTTCACTTTCTTCATTCACTACAAGGTCAGGTTCATTTCGTTGTTGGTTAACAAATTCTGCGGGTTGTGGATAGGGAAGCAGCTCTGAAGTCCCATGGGTATCCTAGTCTGATGGCTCTCTCAGCTGTCAGTGCCTGGAGTAACTCTACAATGCGGGCAGATGCCGCAGTGATCTCAATGTTAATTTGAGCCACTATCCAGTCGTGTACAACTACATGTATGGTCGTCGGGGGTGGTAGAGGTGAGTCTGGGTCACTAGAGGATATGTCATAAGCCTCGTAAGTCCGCACATCCATCCCATCCTCCTCATCATCATCAGTATATAGCAATGGGCTCTGCATCCCTGGGTGTGGTGTAGGAGAGCGAACAATCGGGAGAGGGTACATCCCTACATCTCTCCATCCTAAGTCATCTCCCGAGGGCATCTCAATGTCATTAGCTATGGGGACAGGAAGGTCAGTCTCCTCCTCCGGGGCATCCTCAGTAGGGTCATCATCTGAGTCATCAATGGGTGGGTCCTCCGGCTCGGGAGTAGGGTCACACTCAGGGGCTATAACATCATCAATAGGGTCAACCTCCCCCATAGGCTCCACTGGTACATGACACAATAGGCAAGGTGTTACTAACTTAGAGTCAGAATTCCCTTGAAGGTAAAACTGCCAAGACTACCCGTGTAGCTTGACGACGAACTCGACTTGAGCTCTAATTGATTATTTATTATTCTTATGTCTACATATTTTATATCCTATCATTTCCAAGATTTGATAACCTAAGGCTCTGATACCATTTCTGTGGCGCCCCAAAATCCGGGGTCGGGGATCTCGGAGGCCGCGCCATCTCAATCAATATAATCCACATACCTTGTATCACAATATATATATATATACTCACACTTTACGACCCCACACTTATCACACACACACACTTACAGGTTATTGTCTTGGAAACGAACCATTCATTACTAGAGTAAATCAAACCACAAGGTGATAATTATTACAACCCAAAAGTAATTAAGTCTTACCGGGGAATAACCTTTAAGTAAGGCTAGTCTGTCGGTCAAATATACGTTTCTTATTTATTACCTTATGTAAGTCATATTTATAAATAATCCGAACTAAAAACAACGGAAAACCAATCCAGCTTATTCGGACTACCTGTGGTACCGCCCCAAACAACCTACGGAACAGCTGGCCATTTCCTACCCGTTTCCTAGCTGTGAGTCTCATGGTAGGCATCTTGATTCACTGTTGTGTTGTGTCAATTTAAGAAAATAAGTGTGAGCTAAAATGCCCATCATAATAATATACAGTATGAAAATGACTGTATGATAAACTCACGTAAAACATCATATATGATAATTATGTTTTACTCAAAAAAAAATTTCCTTGGTGATACACACCTTCTTATGAAAACAATTCCTTAGTGGATTTTATTATCCTGCGAATACCTTAATAGTAAACCCAGCACCTAGGCTCGGGTTACGGTATTGCATCACAATTCCAATTGGAAGAATAGGACACTCGTTGGAGCCACCGCATACGATGATCAGTCGTACTATGATAATAGTAACCTTTTCTACTAGTAGAAGGACGACACCTTCGTATCCCGGTTATCACCCTTGCCGCATACGGGCTATGTGTCCTCATTTCGGGTATACACACACTTCGCAGGTCCTTAGGTACATATAGTACCGTCTCCTACGGTACCGGTAGTCTATCCAATACACGAAGTACTTGGATCCTACCCCTCCCTTGTCCTTAAGAAAATCCTATCATATACATGGAATCATCGAACTATATCGAAGTTCCCCAAGCATTTTTCTTGTTGATAGACACAGCTTTACCTCATATATATATATATATATATATGTATGTACTTTCAAAAGTTTTCGGAGGAAGTACTAAGGATGTGAGTTGACCGTTGTCAACAGATAAGTATATAGGGGAAGTTCCTTTTGAAACTATACTCAAAATATTTACAATAAGTCGAGATAATATTCTCCGACGATCTGAAATTATTTGAATGATTTTCCGGAAATCAGAAAGTATTTTAGATCAGGTTTTATGATTTTTAAATCATAAATAACTACTTTAATAAATAATAAATATTTAAATATTAATCAAAAAATAATTAAACCTCGAATGAGTTTACTTGAAAAGAAGATTTAAATAATATTCCACTACTAATTTATGTTTACGTAATATAATAATCTTTAATATTTAATCGAGTTTGAAATAAATATTCACTGGAGAATACTTCCTCCATAATAAGTGAATAGCTAATAAATATTTCTAAATCGAACGATAAAGTATAGTTGAGGGAATACGTTCTTTGGAAATCGCTTTTTAATAAAAGTTCGAGGTGTTTAATATTTCGTAAGTGGACGTTGAGTCCTTCAAATCGTACTACTATGGACTTTTAATTTTCCTATAATATCACCAGAATGATTCCCGGGTTTTCATCTTAAAATCCCGACCGACTCTCGTTCTTATAATTATACGTCACGCTTTAAGCGGAATTAAATATTTTACGATATATACTTATCGTACAACATCGTTACATTATGCGAAAAATTCAATTATTGCGTATCATGGCAAGCATGATATTTATGCAATGATAATAAAAAAATCCTTTCACAACACAACAGTAAATGGAGTTGGGTCTGTAAACTTGTATGGGTATCTCGAGGTGAAGGATGCTCTAGGTTCTGCTCTAGGATGCACCCTCTCAACTTATATTACCCTTATTATTCCTTTAATTCCTTGTTCTTGTTATGGTCGCTTCCTTTTTCAAAGTATCTTATGTCCGTTTTTATTTTCGTCGTCGTCTCCGCTTATGGATTCTACGATTTTCAACTCGCGCGGTCCGGGCTCTGATATTTTTAATAAATTGAAAAATTATTATTTTCACTTGAATTTTTTATGGAAGTTAGGAAACTCAATTTACTAATCTCTGTAAAAATTCATGATTTATGAACATTTTTAAGTCGATCTTTTTTATTTTCAAAATTCGTAATTCGTGGTAGTTTTTGTCACGTAAATCACTTTTAGTAAAACGGCCATAACTTTTGATCCGTAAATCGGAATCAAGAGATTCAAGCACCTAAACGATCCTTATAAAATTTTATATCATAATCAAGGGTTATTTTTTAAGAAACTACAGTTTACATATTCGGGACTTCTTCAGAAACTTAAAGTTATGTTTTGTTCGTTTTAGTGAGATTACGGTTACGATCGAAATTTCGTTAATGCCTTAAATCATTATACTACCACCAAAAATCAACATATCATCATCAACTCACTAACTCCTCTCAAGAACATCATGTTCTCTTGGAAACAACAATCAACCTTAAATCTACTTAGCTAAACATCAAGATTACAACAATACTCCCACCAAAACTATTACAACTATATTCTAAAAAGATCTTGAACTTAAATCTTAAATAAGGTGGGTCAAAGATGTATACTTTTCTTGAGAGCTTGAGATGTGTTCTTGATGATGGTGAAGTCTTGGGAGAGCTTAGTATGGTTTTTGGAACCTAAAACATCCATTAAAATCAAGAAATCAAAGAAGAGTTACTATTCACACTATTCATTCTTCAAACCTTGATAAAAAGAGCTCAAAGATTTATCTTACCTTAGTTTGGTTGGTAGGAAGCTTGAGAATTAATGAGAGAATTTATCCATGGCTAGAGTTTGAAGATTTGAAATTGATTTCCTTGTTTTAAAGAAAAGGGCCGAATGGAAAGGTTTAGAGAGAGAGGGAGAGAAATTATGTGTTACTTCTTGGGAGCTTCTTGAAATAATGTTTGTGATAGCTTGTAGTTGATTGTTATTCCTTATTATATATCCTAAGATTTGATGTTGGTTTCCACATCTTGAGACAAAACTAGCTAGCCTTTGTAGTTTACAAGCTAAGCTACTTAACTTAGCTCTTTAGCTTACTATTTGCTAGCCCTTGGTTGATCATCCTATACCTTAGCTCACTATTTAATAAAGTAACCATGGTTACTTTTCTACCATGGTTAGTTGTTTCGTTACCTTTATTTAATCGTTTACGCGTTCGCTCGGTCCCTTTAATGTTTTCATAATAATTTCTCGTAAACGGTTCGTGATGTAAATCCTTTCATATTTATTCCTTATGTTTTGAATTATCATACTTGGATATAAATACGTAGGGTTTTAAATTCGTAATTACATTGTGATTCCCATAATCCTCGATGATTCGTAAATATGTTCGTTTTTCAAAGTTCGTTTTCATCGAAAACTAATAGCATTTGCATACACTCATTTGGTACGTATAATCATAATATCAACTTCGAAACTCATTTTCTCATGCACTACATAGTGTGGGCTAAAATGTTTTCCCCGTCTGTCAGGGTTACTATTCATTAAAAAATATTACAAGGTCTCAAAAATTCGAGTTATTACATATAGGGTGCAAAATCACTCTAATATGTTGTTAAATGATTTAAAAGCTTGATTAGAGCCAAAATATGGCCCAAAATTGACTAGCATAAAACTGGTACCGAGAGGCGGTAAAAGGATGTCAAATTAGTTGTATATGATGTTAACATGTTAATTTTACCAACATATGGTGGCAAGTGAGTGTTGTAGTGTACAACATCAGTCTAATATGGTGTAAGTGACTAACAAGGTTGATTAGAGCCAAAATGTGGCCCAAAATTGACTCGTATAAAAGTGGTACCAAGAGGTGGTAAAAGAATATAAAATTAGATGTATATGATGTTAAAATGTTAATTTTAACAATATATGGAGGCAAGTTACTCTTATTAGGGTGCAAAATGACTCTAATATGGTCAAAAGTGATTTACATGGTTTATTCGGTCCAAAACATGGGCATAAATTTACTTGTATGAAAGTGGTACCAAGAGGCGGTAGAAGGATGCCAAATTAGATGTATATGATATTAACTTGTTACTTATACCAATATATAGTTGCAAGTGACTCTTATAGGGTGAAAAGTCACTCTAATATGGTGTAAAGTAACTTAAAAGGTTGATTAGAGCCAAAATGTGGCCCAACATTGACTCGTATAAAAATGGTACCAAGAGGTGGTAAAAGGATATCGAATTAGACGTATATGATGTCATCATGTTAATTGTACCAATATAAGGTGGCAAATGAATCTTATAGGGTGCAAAATTACTCTAATATGGTGTAAAGTGACTTAAAAGGTTAATTAAAGACAAAATGTGGCCCAAAATTAAATCGTATAAAAGTGGTACCAAGAGGTGGTTAAAAGATGTCAAATTGAATGTATATGATATTAACATGTCAGTTGTACCAATATATGGTTGAAGGTGACTCTTATAGGGTGCAAAATCACTCTAATATGGTGTAAAGTGACTTACAAGGTTGATTAGAGCCAAAATGTGCCTAAAATTGACTAGTCTAAAAGTGGTACCAAGAGGTGGTAAAAGGATGTCAAATTGGATGTATATTATGTTATCATGTTAATTGTACCATTATATAGCGCAAATGACTCTTATAAATTGCAAATTTATTCTAATATCGTTGGAAGTCACTTACATGGTTGATTAGAGCCAAAATTTGGCCCAAAATTGACTTATATAAAAGTGATACCAAAAGGTGGTTAAAAGATGTCAAATGGAATTTATATGATGTTAACATATCAATTGTACCAATATATGGTGTCAAGTAACTCTTATAGGGTGCAAAATCACTCTATTATGTTGTAAAGTGACTTAAAAGCTTGATTAGAGCCAAAATGTGGCCCAAAATTGACTCATATAAAAGTGGTAGCAAGAGGTGGTTAAAGAATGTCAAATTGCATGCATATGATCTTAACATGTCAATTGTAAAATTTAATGGTGGCAAGTGACTCTTATATGGTGCAAAATCACTCTAATATGGTGTAAAATGACTAACAAGGTATATTTGAGCCAAAATGTGGCCCAAAACTGACTCGTATAAAAGTGGTAGCAAGAGGAGGTAAAAGGATGTATATGATGTTAATATGTCAATTGGACCAATATATGGTAGAAAGTGACTCTTAATGGGTGCAAAGTGACTCTAATATGGTGAAAAGTGACCTATATGGTTGATTAGAGCTAAAATGTGGGACAAAATACACTGGTATGAAAGTTGTATAAAGAGGTGGTGAAAGGATGTTAAATTGGATTTATATAATGTTAACATGTTAATTGTACCAATATATGGTGGCAAGTGACTTATAGGGTGCCAAATCAATCTAATATGTTGTAAAGTGACTTAAAAGCTTGATTAGAGCCAAAATGTGGCCCAAAATTGACTCGTATAAAAGTGGTACCAAAAAGTGGTTAAAGGATGTCAAATTGCATGTATATGTTGTTCACATGTCAATTGTATAATTTAATGGTGGTAAGTGACTCTTATATGGTGCAAAATCACTCTAATATGGTGTAAAGTGACTTACAAGGTTTATTTGAGCCAAAATGTGGCCAAAGATTGACTCGTATAAAAGTGTGTTATTCCCTAACAATACAACAAGAATTACAGAAGGGGGTTGAATGTGATTTTGGCTACTTTTTCATATTTAAAGAATGTTCTGACTTGATAAATATAACAGTGTTTGATTAGCAATGGTGCGGAATAAAAGAGAGATAAAAATCAAAACACTAAGTAATAAAAACACAAGCTTTTAAAACTTTATGGTGGATTTGAAAGTATCCACCAGATATATATATATATATATATATGTATATCAAATGAGAACCCTGTGAAGCTTTGAATAACTCACAGCTGCTTACAAGTTAGAACAACTAAATTTCTGATAAATGCTTACAAAAGTACAGCTTAATTTGTTTCTCTGATAATGAGCTTGCTTAGTTAATTATTCTACTTGCTACACTTGGTTTATATATCACCAAGTTTACAGGACAATAAGACAAGATAATAAAACAAAACATATCTAGTCTAACTACATGCTGCTTCACTACTCTATTCCAGTATCTTTGAATATCTTCACATTTGCATGGAAATTGTAATGCTTCTTTGTTCTCAAATTCCTGCTTAACGGGCTGCCACATTCCTTTTGCAAACACCCAACGCATGTGACTGTGTTTTCACTGTCAACAGCTATTTGAATTTGATCATCCGCCGAGACTATGCTTGTCATCCGTCGGGAGCTTTGTTGATCATCCGTCGGGAGTCTTGTAGATCATCCATCGGGAGTCTATCTTCCACTTGACTATTTCACTTATACAGAATTACAAGACATCTCATATTTACAACTAATCAACCTATTCTGTATATCAATCTAGTAGTCAACATGATATATAGAACGCTAAACAATCTACTTAACTAATACATGTTGTTTGCAGAAACGTTCTACAGTTCTTATTTGTTACATAAGCTACTCACTCGATGGATGTCAATTTGTCATCCGTTGGGACTATAAAGTTCATCCGTCAGGACTATATTAGATCATCCGTTGAGTGCTACAAAATTCACTAAGTTAAATCTACTAAGATGTTTTGTTTAACTTATCATCAAGTTCACAACATATTCCTAACAATTTCCCCCAATTTATGTCTACTGGAATTGTAGCCATAAATTAAGAGAAACTTGATGGTAACAAAACACCCTAAAAATACAGATTAAAAAGTAGTAGATAAAACTGATAAGTGCTACAATATTTATTAAAAATTGAACAAAGCAAAGTGTACAAAGAATTCTCTCAATCATTATCAAGGTGCTCCTCTAGTCTGAGCAGATAATCCTATTTCCTTGATTGTCTAAATTTCTTCCCAAGCTTCCTGTTATTTTCCTCTATTTGATTCTGGAGTTGTGTGTGGAATTCAAGTTCATCAGCTTCAGATAGATCCAGCATTTCTTGCATTTTCAATAGAGTTTCATTGCTAGAGATACTCAGTTGGTTATCCAGTCAGAAGAATCTTCTAACTCCCTTATCATCCATGAATTCCATCAGCCAATAAGGCCTAAAATGCACTCTCTTTCCTGTGAAGGGAATAGATAGAGTTTTTGGAAGTGCATCATGTTCTATGCTTCAGGAAAGGCTTCAAAACCTGGGTATCGTATTTGGCTTTATTACTCCTTAGCTCTTCAATCTTCTTTAGAACCAATCTCCTTGCAGTCACATTAAAACCAAAGTTCTTTTTAAAAGATGAGTAGACCTTTATCAGTACAAATTGGCTTTCTTATAGAATCCTGTGAAGAAGTCATGTGATTTCTTTCCCTGCCTTGTACTTAAACACCAATCTTTCAGGAAGATGTCTGTGAGCATCAATTCCTCTTACTTCTACCAGTTCATCCAAGTAGAGGTTTAAATCTGAAAACTCCTTGATATCACAGATATATAATAGATCTTCCTTGTTGAATGTATATTTAGATTTGGTTAAGGTCTTGGTTTTGAGGGTTACAGGCTTGCTTTTCTTGGTTGCTCTTATCTTTGTCTTCTTTGGCTTGTTGAAGATAGGTAAGTTGAACTCAGGAATTGGAAGACTTTCCCAGTCTAATGGTTCATCCTTGGGAATAATAGGCTCACCATGAAAATTCTTAGTTGGATCCAAATTGAATTCTTCATGTACCACTGAGGGCTTGGATGTCTGAGTTGAAGTTGCAGAGTGTTTGGAAATGTAGTCTTCCATTTCCTCATCACTAAAGTCCAATTTTCTTTTAGAATGAAGCTTGTATCTGAATCTTCTTTTCTGTTGTGGTTCCTGATGCATTTTCTGATCTTGAGGCTTAGCAATCACAGATGGTTGTCCAGAAATCTCAGTTGTAGTCTTCACAGCTTGAAGTTTGGCCAAGATAGCAGCTTGCTCCTTCTTTTGTTTGAGCTTCTTAGCATCTAAGGCAACCTGCTTCTTTTCTTGCCTTATTCTTTCCTTCTCTTCCTTCTTAGCTTCTACAAACTGAGGGTGTCCAGCCACCACACAGATTTCCTTACCAAATCTGTAGATTTTGGCAATCTTTCTTTTAAGTGTTGAATCAATTGGATCTTTGAAAATTCCAATTGACCTAGCCAACAGCTTCTTCTCATCTGGCCTAGGTGTCTCAAACACAACATCCATAGGATTTTTGTATGAGAACTTTGAGTAGTTTCTTTTAGGCTTCAAGATTAGATTTGCTTTTGGAGATTTGATGCATGAGGTTTGGCCTTTTTCTAAATTTCCAAGACTCATTTCATGCACTGAGAGTTGCTTGACTTGAGAATGGTGATGAAACTTCTTGTCTCGCTTCTATAGCTGACCAATTTTCTTCTGAATATCAGTATCAATCTTCTTCCATTTTTCATCTACTTCTTTCTCAACTGCTGCTACATCAATCTTTTGCAGTTTGTCATTTGATTCCAGTTTTGCTGCTGCTAGATTGATGAGATCAATGTTATCCATGGCTGGTGGCTTAGTGAAGGCAATTGCTGGCACAATTACTTTGCTGACTTGAATGTTGAGCTGTTTCTCCCCCTCACTTGATGAACCTTTCTCCCCCTTTTTGTTAGCATCAAGTTATTGAGTGGAAGGGAGTTGAGCAGCCATCAGCTGTTGGAGCAGAGCAGACTGAGCTTCCGGATTAGCAAGTATTTTGGCCATTGACTTCTCCACATCAGATAATCTAGAGTCCATGGCCTCAACTTTTCTATTTAAATCAGCTTCTTTCCTCAATTTCTGAGCTATCTCAGTTATGGTGGTTCCAGGAAGTCTAGCATCCAACCTTGCTATGACATCCTATTTTATTTCAAAGATTTCTTGCTTCATTTCATCCATACTTTGACTATGTTGGAGAGCTTGAATCTTATGCAGCTGTAGAGCTTCAAGATGTGTTGTAAGTAACTTTTTATGCTGGCACTTGTGGATGCTTGAATGGCTGTTTGGGTGTCATGAATGAGCTTGAATAATATGGGTTGGAGATGTGACTATGAACACTCTTTTGTTAACATCCAGGAAGGAATGTCTGCATCTCCCCCTATGCTCATGTTATCTTCCTCATCATTCCCACCATCATCCCCAAAAGAGTCTTCAGCCAGTTGTAGATGGTATTGCATTGATTGCATCATTTTCCCTTTATAGAGAACCAGTTGTATGCACTAGGCTAAGCATCTTTTCAGCCTCCTCATTGCCCTATCCAGCTAGAGTTTGATAAAGCTGTAATAGGATGAGTAAATGTCTCAGCATTTAGGGAGATAGAATCTGTGACAACTTGATATTCTTGATGAAATAGTCTCTCCATTTCTGCATCACTGACATCCATTGACTCACTAGCAATGGTGTCCACCCTTATGACTCCTGTACCTGCATTTCTCTCATGATCTCTCTTTTCTTCCATCAAGGGCTCCCCTTGGCTTCCCAACCTCACACCCTCACCTTCACCATCTAAGGTGGGACTCCTCTCACTCACTTTTCCCAGACCCGAAGAAATGGTCTGCATTGGTATTCACTCATTTCCTCTCCTTTTGCCTGGGAGTAACCCAGCCTATCACTCAATTCACTCCATGCCCTCAGTCATAAAAGTGATTGTACTACTACTAGGTCATCTGCACTTGTAACAATTGTTGGAATTTGAAGTTATGCAGAGAGTACCGACGGATGAGGAACATCCATCAGGATAGTAGTTTGGCTATCCGACGGATGACTGTTGTTAGGAACATCCATCGGGATACAATAACTACTCGACGGATGAACAATATCCACCGGGATAGAAGAAATGAATGAGTTTGGAGCGGAGAATATTGTAGATTCTGTGCAGATTGATGAAAATTTGGGCTTGGCAAGTGAGCCAACAAATCATCTAAAAGATGATGCTCACTTACTTGGATTTTTGGCTTCTCCAATAGAGTTAAAGATGGAGAATTTGGAAGTGATGTATTAGTCATGTCTACATCCAGTGAGTATGTGGGTGAATTTGGTGTTTCAGGTGCTTCAATTATCAATGATTTTGGCTATGAATCCACATTTATTGGAGCCACATCAAGCTGACTTTGAGATGGTGCAGTGACTGAGTCTTTAGCTCCAGTTTCCACTGCGTGTGTTCCCTGTGCATCCCCAAGGGTTTTAGATCTTTTCTTTCTGGTATAAGTCTGTGTTGAACTTGTGTCCCTAACCCTCTTGGCATGTGCTCCTGGTTGGGAGCTTGTTTCAATAGTAACATCCTTTTGGAAGGATGAAACTAGAATTGAGCTGATTTCTTTATTAACAATCACAGTTTGTTGGGAAACTGTGATATGGCTAAGCTTGGGTACACTAATCTCACCAGCCTTATCTTTAGGGTTTCTTTGATTTTCACCCTGTCCCTCACCTAACTCACTCTCCTTCACACTGCCCTCTTTGTGTTTGGTAGTTTTTGCAACTGGATTCTTTTGAAATTAACTAGAAGGGGCTTTCTTTGCTTTGGATTTTGAAGTTGTTGATTTGGTAGCTTGGGTAGGCCTCTATTGGGTCATTAACATAGATGTCATAGCTACACTTGAAGGCAAAGAGATTTTTGAGGTTGGAAGAGTAGAGACAGTGGTGTTTACCTCACTTACCCGAGGGCCTTCCATGATTGGAAAGTAGAAGAGGGGCACCTCTTTGTGGTTACTTGCTCTGTTGACATCTACAATGATTCTCCTTTTTTGAACCTAACAATTCAGTTTGTTGGTTGGGTTCTTAATAGCAATGTTCTCAATAAGATGGTTATCAAGCATCATAAAGAATCTAGCATAATAGACAATTTTACCTCTCTTGTTGAGTTCCCCTAACTTATAACCTAACTCCAACATGATCATGTCACTGAAGTTAAAGTACTTATCAGTAACTAGCATATAAAGCATGTTAAGCATGACAATATTAACAGAATCAAAATTACTCACTTTACCAAAAAATACCTTAGTTACCACATCACACATATAGCTCCATTCCTTTCTAAGACCTAGCCTTCTAATCTCACTTAACTTAGAAGTAGAAAGTGCATAGCCCATAGAATTAAGCATAGTAACTAAACTAGCATCAGTGTGTGGAACAGTAGTAGTATTATCTGGAATTTTAAAACATGCTTTGATAATGTCACTATTAATGCAGAACTGCTTACTTTTGAGAGTGAAAGTTATGGTCTTGTCAGTGGAATGATACACAGTTGTTGTCCATATCTCCTCCACAACCTCACAGTAGATTGTGGGTGATTCGAGCATAGCATAAATGAGTTTGCATTCCTTCACAAAGTCCATCATTTTGTGAAAATCACCAGATTGTGAAATCTCCTTGTTCACCAGAGCTACGAAGTTGTTCTTTTAATAGATGAACCCAGACTGTGACATGATCTTGATTACTGGTGCCATTATTAGAGTATGGAAATTTGTAGAGAGAGTATTTTCTTTGAAGAAGAAAGAAGTTAGAGTAATTGATTTGAGAATGCTAAAAGAATAGAATAAAAATGAATTCTGCTTTCATACTATCTCATAATTAAACATTCAAAAATAATAAAGTGAAATAAAGTAACCAATGAAAATAGCCCAAAATAGTCGTTTAAAAATAAATAAACTGTCAAAATGCTGTCAATTATCCGTCGTGTTATACTTACAAACTGTAAGTATACCCGATGGATAATGTTCAGAGTTTTAACGGCTAAGATTGAGACAATTCAACGGATGAGAATAAAACAATTATCCGTCGGTTTATAAAATAATCCAGAAAAGTATTTAATTTTTATTAATAACTATTATTCCGACGGATGATCAAACTCGATGGATAATGATCATCCATCGGGATGTAAATTTTGACTTAGCCAAAATTTCATCCAAAACAGAAAAATCAATTAAGTTTCTGGCTGCATTATAACTTGAAAAAATATCTGAAATGATTCAAGAATAATTAAGCATAACTAACTCACTTACCAACCTTGAAAAAATGGATTCATCAAGTGGCTTGGTAAATATATCTGCAAGCTACTTTTCACTTAGAACAAAATGAAGTTTAACAGTACCATTCATCACATGTTCCCTAATGAAGTGGTACTTGATGTCTATGTGCTTTGTTCTTGAATGCTGTACTGGATTTTCAGTGATGGCAATTGCACTTGTTTTATCACAGAAAATGGGAATTATGTCCAATTATAGACCATAGTCCAACAATTGATTTTTCATCCACAAAATCTGTGCACAGCAACTACCAGCAGCAATATATTCAGCTTCAGTTTTAGAAGTAGAAACTGAATTTTGCTTTTTACTGAACTAGGACACAAGCTTGTTCCCTAGAAATTGACAGGTTCCTGTTGTACTTTTTCTGTCTATTTTACAACCTGCATAATCTACATCTGAATAACCAGTTAGATCAAAACCAAAATCTCCAGGGTACCAAATGCCAAATTTTGGTGTCCCCTTGAGATATCTGAAAATTCTCTTTATAGCTACTAAGTGAGATTCTCTAGGATCATCCTGAAATCTAGCACAAAGAAAAGTAGCAAACATTATATATGGCCTATTAGCTGTTAAGTACAGAAGTGAGCCAACCATGCCCCTATAGCTTGAAATATCCACAAATTTTTCAATAGTGTTTAATTCAAGTTTAGTTATAGTGGCCATGGGAGTTTTTGCAGATGTGCAATCCATTAGATCAAACTTCTTTAAAAGATCATAAATATCTTTAGTTTGACTAATGAATATTTCATCACTAACTTGCTTAACTTGAAAACCAAAAAATAAGTTAGTTCTCCCATCATGCTCATTTCATACTTACTTTGCATCAATTTGGAAAACTTTTTGCTAAGTTTTTCATATGTAGAGCCAAATATAATATCATCTACATAAATTTGAACAAGTATACTAGAGCCATTAACATTTCTAAAGAGTAAAGTTTTATCAACAGTACCTCTTGTGAAGTGATTTTCCAAAAGAAACTTTGATAAAGTGTCATAACAGGCTCTAGGTGCTTGCTTCAGTCCATAAGTGCTTTCAAAAGATAGTAGACATATTCTGGAAAATTTGGATCTTCAAAGCCAGGAGGTTGACTGATATAGACTTCATCCTCCAAATATCCATTCAGAAAGGCACTTTTGACATCCATTTGATAGACCTTGAAATTGGCATGGGCTGCATATGCTAAGAAAATTCTGATGGCTTCCAGTCTTGCAACAGGAGAAAAAGTTTCATCAAAATCTATTCCTTCTTGTTAACAGTAGCCCTTAGCAACCAATCCAGCTTTGTTCCTGACCACTATGCCATTTTCATCCATCTTGTTTCTGAATACCCACTTGGTGTCAATTGGATTCTTTCCTTTAGGTTTGGGTACCGGCTTGCATACCTTGTTCCCTTCAAATTGGTTTAGCTCCTCCTGCATAGCTAAAATCCAATCAGGATCCAACAAAGCTTCTTCTACCTTCTTTGGTTCTTCCTTAGAATGGAAGCTACTATATAGACATTCTTCTTGAGTTGCTTTCCTTGTTTAAACTCTAGAAGATGCATCACCAATGATGAGCTCAAAAGGGTGATCTTTAGTCCATTTTCTTTATTGAGGTAGATTAGCTCTAGATAAAGAGGCCTCATTATTGTCTTGATGTGTGACTGAGTTTTGATTATGATAAACTCCCCGTGAGTTTGTGAATCTTTGATTTGAGAAAGGGGTACTTTCTGGAGGTGATATATTCTGGATCTCAGCCTCTCTTATTGTTCCGACGGATGATGCACTTTGTATCTTGACGGATGAAGCTGATTGTGTCTCGACGGATACAGAAGATTCTCTCCCGACGGATGAAGCATTTTGTAACTTGACAGATGTTGAATTATTTGCTTCATTAGTTGTAGATTTTTCTACATTATCCTTAGGCACTATTTCTTGATCACTTTCATCATCACTGTCATCACTAACCGTCTCCATATTATCAAACTTGAGGCTTTCATGGAAATCTCCATCTTGCAGTCCTTCAATCTTTTTATCATCAAACACAACATGTATTGATTCCATAACAATGTTGGTTCTTAGATTGTAGACTCTATATGTTTTTCCCACAGCATATCCAACAAAAATTCCTTCATCTGCTTTAACATCAAACTTTCCATATTGATCAGTTTGATTCCTTAAAATGTAACATTTGCAGCCAAAGACATGAAGAAAATTTAGAGTTGGCTTCCTATTCTTGAACAATTGGTAGGGTGTCATGCACTTTGCTTGATTAACAAAAGTAATATTCTGAGTGTAGCATGCAATATTCACAGCTTCAGCCCAAAATTATGTTGACAACTTTGATTCTTCAAGCATTGTCCTTGCAGCTTCAATAAGAGATCTGTTCTTTCTTTCCACTACTCCATTTTTTTGTGGAGTTCTTGCTGCAGAAAACTCATGCATAATCCCATTCTCTTCAAAAAATGATCTCATCACAGAATTCTTGAACTCAGTTCCATTATCACTCCTGATTCTTCTTACTTTAAAGTCTGGATGATTGTTGACTTGCCTTATGTGATTGATGATGATTTTACTAGATTCATCTTTAGACTTTAGGAAATATGTCCAAGAGAACTTTGGAAAATCATCTACAATTACTAGGCAAAATCTTTTTCTTGAGATGGACAACATATTGACTCGTCCAAACAAATCCATGTGTAACAATTGCAAAGATTCTTCAATTATTGAATCAAGCTTCTTTCTGAATGATGTTTTGATCTGCTTTCCTTTCTGGCAGGCATCACATAATCCATCCTTAGTAAACTCCACTTGAGGAATACCTCTAACCAGTTCTTTCTTGACAAGTTCATTCATGGTCTTGAAGTTTAGATGGGACAGCTTCTTGTGCCAAAGCCAACTTTCATCTTGACTTTCTTTACTGAGAAGACAAATTACTAATTCTACATTTGATGAGTTGAAATCAGCTACGTACACATTTCCTTTTCTCCTTCCAGTGAGAAGCACTTTGTTGCTCTTTTTATTTGTCACAACACAATCTTCTGAATTGTAAGTAACTGAGTTGCCCTTATTACAAAGCTGGCTGATACTCAACAAATTATGCTTGAGACCATCCACTAAGGCAACTTCTTCAATGATGACATTATCTTTTGAAATCAAGCCATATCCCATAGTATAACCTTTGCTTTCATCTCCAAAGGTAATACTTGGGCCAGCTCTTTCCTTGAACTCAGTGAGCAGGGTAAAATCTCCAGTCATGTGCCTTGAGCAACCACTATCCAGATACTAAAGATTCTTTTTGTTTCCCTGCACACATCAAAATCAAATTAAGTTGATTTTGGTACCCAAGTTTCCTTGGGTCCTTCCTTGTTAGCTTTCTTCTTTGGTTTCTTAGGTTTGATCTCATTTGACTTGGGAATTTCTGATTCATCCCTAGTTATCTGAGTTGGACCTTTGAAACCAGTCATTAAAACAGAATTATCATGCACATTTTGATTAATAGTAAAAGGCATGCTATTTGCAAACATGTTATTCCAGTAAGGCATGCTAAATGGCATTTGAGGCATACTAAATGCAGCATAATAAGGATTAGGTGCAAATGGCATATTAGCAAATTGTGCATTCATATTCTTAGTGGACATAGCATTCATAGGCATGGTAGGCATGGCAGTTATGTTGGGAAAAGAAGAGGGTGTAGACATGAAAGTAGGCATAGCAAGTTTGCAATTAACAGACAAGTGATTAACACTACCACACTTAACACATAATTTTCTTAGTGCATATTTATCAGGTATGTAGTTGTTATTTTGTTAATTCCTACTTTCCCATTTCTATTGTTTTTCTTTTTAGCTTCTGTTTTAATCTCAATCTTTTCTAATCTGTCATTCAATTGCTTGATAGACAGATGACCAACATTAACTTTCTTTTCCTTCCTGACTTGACTTGATTCTTCAGGAATAAAGTTCTTAGAAACTGATTCATATTACTCATTCAACTTAGCTAGCTTAGCTTTGCTAACTGGTTTACTCACAGCCAACGGATGTGGCTCCTTGTCACTCGACAAATAATCCTTTTGATTATCCAACGGATGATATTCATCATCCGTCGAGTCCACATCTATACACAATCCTTCTACCAAATTGGACTCAAGCTTCTCTTTACTCTTCTTCCAGGTTGCATCACCAAAGGACTCAATACCTTGAACTTTAGTGATTTGAGCATGGACATCTTTAGATGATTTCCATGCCTTAATCACTTCCTGTTCTCGTTCAAGCTGCTTCTTTAAAATCTCTTCTTTCTTCAAGAACTCAGTTAATTCATCCTTAGCAATCTTACACTCAATTCTCAATTTCTCAAATTCAATAAACTGAGACTCTAGCACATTATTCTTCTCACTTAAAAAATAGATTGTTTTCTTTAATTTTAGCATTTTCCTTAGTGAGGGACTTAAGTGTAACACGCAGGTGATATAATTCTGTTTTGCATCATCACACTCAGCTTTAGATAAATGTGCTAGGTTAGTGGTGATTACCTGAATGCTTAAAGAACTTATTTCTGTTTCATCAGATTTGGCCATTAGGGCTAGATTGACATAACTTATTTCCTTATCTTTATCCAATCCATCTGCAGCTCAATCATTCTCCTATGTGATGAAAGCCTTTTCCTTTTGTTTGAGCAACTCAAAATATTTCAGTTTATAATCAACATGATGAAACTTCTTTTTGCTGGAATCAGACTTTCTACATTCACTGGAAAAATGACCCGCCAAGCCATATTTGAAACACTTGAATTTTGACTAATCAACCATGTTTCTGTTTGGATTAGCTGCTCCAAAATTCTTCTTAAATTTGAGCTTGGAAAATCTTCTGGAGAAGAATGCTAGATGTTCATCAATATCATCCATGTCATCTTGGCTCAATTGATCTTCATTTTCAGCTACCAGCCCTTTACCCTTGCTTTCACAGACCTTTGATGTAGACTCAACAGCTTCTACCTTCATCTCTTTCTCCTTCTCTAACTCAGCAACCAGTGTTATGGACCCTCCTTTCTTTTTTCCTTTCTCCATCCTCTCATCTTGCTCTATTTCAAGCTCATAGGTTTTCAGGATGCCATATAGTCTCTTCAAGGTGAACTCCTTGTAATCCTGTGAATTTCTCAAAGAGACTGTCATTGGCTTCCACTCCTTTGGAAGAGATCTAAGGGACTTTAGGTTAGAGTCTTTTGTTTGATAGACTCTTCCCTGCAACTTCAGAGCATTTAGTAGCTTTTGAAATCTACTAAAAATATCAGTGAGAGACTTACTTTTTTCACAGTCAAAATGCTCATATTGCTGAATCAGTACATGTATCTTGTTCTCCCTTACTTACTCAGTACCTTCACAAATAATCTGGATTATGTCCCAAACCACTTTGGCAGTTTTACAGTTAATGATGTTATCAAACATATCACTATCAAATCCATTGAACAATATATTCATGGCCTTCTTATCTTTCCTGACTTTCTCAATATCAGGGTCTAACCATTCATGCCTAGGTTTTGGAACAGATGGCTCATTTCCAGTTGCAGTTCTTATTGGTACATGAGGACCTCTCTCTATGCAGTCCACATAGGCCTCATCTTGGGAAAAAAGATGTAGTTGCATATTCACCTTCCAGTGGTGATAGTTGTCTTTGTCCAGAAATGGAATCTTTACTCCAACATCCTTTTTGTTCATCATGTTGTTTGTTGTGATCTTTATACTCTTTGTTCTTCAAGAGCTTTCTCTGATACCAATTGTTATTCCCTAACAATACAAAAAGAATAACAGACGGGGGGTTAAATGTAATTCTGGCTACTTTTTCAAATGTAAAGAATGTTCTAACTTGATAAATATAATCGTGTTTGATTAGCAATGGTGCGGAATAAAAGAGAGATAGAAATCAAAACACTAAGTAATAAAAACACAAGCTTTTAAAACTTTATGGTGGATTTGAAAGTATCCACCAGATATATATATATATATATATATATCAAATGAGAACTCTATGAAGCTTTGAATAGCTCACAACTGCTTACAAGTTTGAACAACTAAACTTCAGAGAAATGCTTACAGAATACAGCTTGATTTGTTTCTCTGATAATGAACTTGCTTAGTTAATTGTTCTACTTGCTAAACTTGGTTTATATATCACCAAGTTTACATGACAATAAGACAAGATAATAAAACAAAATATATCTAGTCTAACTTCATGCTGCTTCACTACTCTATTCCAGCATCTTTGAATATCTTCACATGGAAATGGTAATGCCTCTTTGTTCTCAAATTCCTGCTTAACAGGCTTCCACATTCCTTTTGCAAACACCCAACGCATGTGACTATTTTTTCACTATCAACAGCTATTTGAATTTGATCATCCACTGAGACTATACTTGTCATCCGTCGGGAGCTTTGTTGATCATCCGTCGGGAGCCTTGTAGATCATCCGTCGGGAGTCTATCTGCCACTTGACTCTATTTCACTTATACAGAATTACAAGACATCTAATATTTACAATTAATCAACCTATTCTGTATATCAATCTAGTAGTCAACATGACTTACAGAACCCTAAGCAATCTACTTGACTAATACATGTTGTTTGCGGATATGTGCTACAGTTCTTATTTCTTACATAAGCTACTCACTCGATGGATTTCAATTTCTCATTCGTCGGGACTATAAAGTTCATCCGTCGGGACTATATTAGATCATCCGTCGAGTGCTACAAAATTCACTAAGTTAAATCTACTATGGTGTTTTGTTAAACTTATCATCAAGTTGACAACATATTCCTAACAAAGTGGTACCAAGAGGCGGTAAAAAGATGTCTAATTGGATGTCTCTGACGTTAATATGTCAATTTTACCTATATATGGTGGAAAGTGACTCTTAAAGTGTGCAAAGTGACTCTAATATGGTGAAAAGTGACCTGCATGGTTGATTAGAGCAAAAATGTGGGACAAAATTGACTTGAATGAAAGTGGTACAAAGAGGTGGCAAAGGGATGTCAAATTGGATGTATATGATGTTAACAGATTAATTGTACCAATATATGGTGGCAATTGACTCTTATAGGGTGCAAAATCACTCTAATATGTTGTAAAATGACTTAAAAGCTTGATTATAGCCAAAATGTGGCCCAATATTGACTCCTATAAAAGTGGTACCAAGAGGAGGTAAAAGGATGTCAAATTAGATGTATATGATGCCATGTTAATTGTACCAATAAATGGTGGTAAATGACTCTTATAGGGTGCAAAATTACTCTAATATGGTGTAAAGTGACTTACAAGATTAATTAAAGCCAAAATGTGGCCCAAAATTAACTCGTATAAACGTGGTACCAAGAGGTAGTCAAAAGATGTTAAATTGAATGTATATGATGTTAACAGGTCAATTGTACCAATATATGGTTGAAAGTGACTCTTGTAGGGTGCAAAATCACTCTAATATGGTCTAAAGTGACTTACAAGGTTGATTAGAGCCCAAATGTGGCCTAAAATTGACTCCTATAAAAATGGTACCAAGAGGTTGTAAAAGGATGTCAAATTGGATTTATATTATGTTATCATGTTAATTGTACCATTATATAGTGTAAGTGACTCTTATAGATTGCAAATTTATTCTAATATGGCTGGAAGTCACTTACATGGTTGATTAGAGCCAAAATTTGGCCCAAAATTGACTTTGAGAAAAGTGGTACCAAGAGGTGGTTAAAAGAGGTCAAGTTGAATGTATATGATGTTAACATGTCAATTATCCCAATATATGGTGGCAAGTAACTCTTATAGGGTAAAAAATTACTCTAATGTATTGTAAAGTGACTTAAAAGCTTGACAAGAGCGAAAATGTGGCCCAAAATTGACTCATATAAAAGTGGTACCAAGAGGTGGTTAAAGGATGTCAAATTGCATGTATATGATGTTCACATGTCAATTGTACAATTTAATGGTGGAAAGTGACATTTATATGTTGCAAAATTACTCTAATATGGTGTAAAGTGACTTACAAGGTTAATTTGAGCCAAAATGTGGCCCAAAACTAGCTCGTATAAAAATGGTATCAAGAGGCGGTAAAAGGATGTCTAATTGGATGTCTATGACGTTAATATGTCAATTGTACCGATATATGGTGGAAAGTGACTCTTAAAGGGTGCAAAGTGACTCTAATATGGTGAAAAGTGACCTACATAGTTGATTAGAGCCAGAATGTGGGACAAAATAGACTCGTATGAAAGCGGTACAAAGAGGTGTAAAAGGATGTCAAATTGGATGTATATGATGTTAACATGTTAATTATACCAATATATAATGGCAAGTGACATAAGGTGCCAAATCACTCTAATATGTTGTAAAGTGACTTAAAATCTTGATTAGAGCCAAAATGTAGCCCAAAATTGACTCGTATAAAAGTGGTACCAAGAAGTGGTTACAGGATGTCAAATTGCATGTATATGATGTTCACATGTAAGTTATACAATTTAATGGTGGCAAGTGACTCTTATATGGTGCAAAATCACTTTAATATGGTATAAAGTGACTTACAAGGTTGATTTGAGCCAAAATGTGGCTCAAAATTGACTAATATAGAAGTGGTACCAAGAGATAATAAAAAGATGTCTAATTGGATGTATATGACGTTAATATGAAAATTGTACCAATATATGGTGGAAAGTGACTCTTAAAGGGTGTAAAATGACTCTAATATGGTGAAAAGTGACCTGCGTGGTTGATTAGAGCCAAAATGCGGGACAAATTTGACTCGCATGAAAGTGGTACAAAGAGGTGGTAAAAGGATGTCAAATTGGATGTATATGATGTTAAAATTTTAATTTAACCAATACATGGTGGCAATTGACTCTTACAGGATGCAAAATCACTCTAATATGTTATAAAGTGACTTAAAAGCTTGATTCGAGCCAAAATGTGGCCCAATATTGACTCATATAAAAGTGGTACCAAAAGGCGGTAAAAGGATTTCAAATTGGATGTATATGATGTCAGCATATTAATTGTACCAATATATGGTTGCAAATGACTCTTATAGAGTGCAAAATTACTCTTATGTGGCCCAAAATTAACTCGTATAAAAGTGGCACCAAGAGGTGGTTAAAAGATGTCAAATTGAATGTATATGATATTAACATGTCAATTCTACCAATATATGGTTGAAGGTGACTCTTATAGGGTGCAAAATCACTCTAATATGGTGTAAAGTGACTTACAAGGTTGATTAGAGCCAAAATATGGCCTAAACTTGACTCGTATAAAAGTGGCACCGAGAGGTGGTAAAAGGATCTCAAATTGGATGTATATTATGTTATTAAGTTAATTGTACCATTATATAGTGCAAGTGACTCTTATAGATTGCAAATTTAATATGGCTGGAAGTCACGTACATGGTTGATTATAGCCAAAATATGGCCTGAAACTAACTTTTATAAAAGTGGTACCAAGAGTTGGTTAAAAGATGTTAAGTTTAATGTATATGATGTTAACATGTCAATTGTACCAATATATGGTGGCAAGTAACTCTTATAAGGTACAGAATCACTCTAATATGTTGTAAAGTGACTTCAAGCTTGATTAGAGCCAAAATGTGGCTCAAAATTGACTCATATGAAAGTGGTACCAAGAGGTGGTTAAAGGATGTCAAATTGGATGTATATGATGTTCACATGTCAATTGTACAATTTAATGGTGGCAAGTGCAAAATTACTCTAATATGGTGTAAAGTGACTTACAAGGTTGATTTGAGCCAAAATGTGGTCCAAATCTGACTCGTATTAAAGTGGTATCAAGAGGCGGTAAAAGGATGTCTAATTGGATGTATATGATGTTAATATCTTAATTTTACCGATATATGGTGGAAAGTGACTCTTAAAGGGTGTAAAGTGACTCTAATATGGTGAAAAGTGACCGACATGGTTGATTAGAGCTAGAATGTGGGACAAAATAGACTCGTATGAAAGCGGTACAAAGAGGTGGTAAAAGGATGTCAAACTGGATGTATATGATGTTAACATGTTAATTGTACCAATATATGATGGCAATTGACTTGTAGGGTGCCAAATCAATCTAATATGTTGAAAAATGACTTAAAAGCTTGATTAGAGCCAAAATATACCCCAAAATTGACTTATATAAAAGTGGTACCAAGAAGTGGTTAAAGGATGTGAAATTGCATGTATATGATGTTCACATGTCAATTGTACAATTTAATGGTGGCAAATGACTCTTATATGGTGCAAAATCACTCTAATATTGTGTAAAGTGACTTACAAGGTTGATTTGAGCCAAAATGTGGCCCAAAATTGACTCGTATAAAAGTGGTACGAAGAAGCGGTAAAAAGATGTCTAATTGGATGTATATGACGTTAATATGTCAATTGTACCAATATATGGTGGAAAGTGACTCTTAAAAGGTGAAAAGTGACTCTAATATGGTGAAAAGTGACCTGCATGGTTGATTAGAGCCAAAATGTGGGACAAAATTTACTCGCATGAAAGTAGTACAAAGAGGTGGTAAAAGGATGTCAAATTGGATGTATATGATGTAAATATATTAATTTTACCAATACATGGTGGTAATTGACTCTTATAGGGTGCAAAATCACTCTAATATGTTGTAAAGTGACTTAAAAGCTAGATTAGAGCCAAAATATGGACCCACACTGACTCGTATAAATGTGGTACGAAGAGGCGGTAAAAGGATGTCAAATTGGATGTATATGATGTCATCATGTTAATTTTACCAATATATGGTGGCAAATGACTCTTATAGGGTGCAAAATTACTCTAAATGGTGTAAAGTGACTTACACGGTTAATTAAAGCCAAAATGTGGCCCAAAATTAATTTGTGTAAAAGTGGTACCAAGAGGTGGTTAAAAGATGTCAAATTGAATGTATATGATGTTAACATGTCAATTGTACCAATATATGGTTGAAGGTGACTCTTATAGGGTGCCAAATCACTCTAATAAGGTGTAAAGTGACTTACAAGGCTGATTAGAGCCAAAATATGGCCTAAAATTGGCTCGTATAAAGTGGTACCAAGAGGTGGTAGAAGGATGTCAAATTGGATGTATATTATATTATTATGTTAATTGTACCATTATATAGTGCAAGTGACTCTTATAGATTGCAAATTTATTCTAATATGGCTGGAAGTCACGTACATGGTTGATTATAGTCAAAATGTGGCCCAAAATTGACTTTTATAAAAGTGGTACCAAGAGGTGGTTAATAGATGTCAAGTTAAATGTATATGATGTTAACATGACAATTGTACCAATATATGGAGGCAAGTAACTCTTATAGGGTGTAAAATAACTCTAATATGTTGTAAAGTGACTTAAGAGTTTGATTAGAGCCAAAATGTTGCCCAAAATTGACTCGTATAAAAGTGGTACCAGGAGGTTGTTAAAGGATGTCAAATTGCATGTATATGATGTTCACATGTCAATTATACAATTTAATGGTGGCAAGTTACTCTTATATGGTACAAAATCACTCTAATATAGTGTAAAGTGACTTACAAGGTTGATTTGAGCCAAAATGTGGCCAAAAACTGAATCATATAAAAGTGGTATCAAGAGGCGGTAAAATGATGTCTAATTGGATGTGAGTGATTTTAATATGTCAATTGTACCAATATATGGTGGAAAGTGACTCTTGAAGGGTGTAAAGTGACTCTAATATGGTGAAAAGTGACCTACATGGTTTATTAGAGCCAGAATGTGGGACAAAATAGACTCGTATGAAGCAGTACAAAGAGGTGGTAAAAGGATGTCAAATTGGATGTATATGATGTTAATATGTTAATTTTACCAATATATGATGGCAAGTGATTTATAGGGTTCCAAATCACTCTAATATGTTGTAAAGTGACTTAAAAGCTTGATTAGAGCCAAAATGTAGCCCAAAATTGACTCGTATAAAAGTGGTACCAAGAAGTGGTTAAAGGATGTTAAATTGAATGTATATGATGTTTACATGTCAATTGTACAATTTAATGGTGGCAAGTGACTCTTTATGGTGCAAAATCACTCTAATATGGTGTAAAGTGACTTACAAGTTTGATTTGAGCCTAAATGTGGCCCAAAATTGACTCGTATAAAAGTGGTACCAAGAGGTGGTAAAAAGATGTCTAATTGGATGTATATGACGTTAATATGTTAATTGTACAAATATATGGTGGAAATGGACTCTTAAAGGGTTCAAAGTGACTCTAATATGGTGAAAAGTGACCTGCATGGTTGATTAGAGCCAAATGTGGGACCAAATTGACTCGTATGAAAGTGGTACAAAGAGGTGGTAAAAGGATGTCAAATTGGATGTATATGATGTTAACATATTAATTGTACCAATACATGGTGGCAATTTACTCTAATAGGGTGCAAAATTACTCTAATATGTTGTTAAGTGACTTAAAAGCTTGATTAAAGCCAATATGTGGCCCAAAATTGACTCGTATAAATGTGGTACCAAGAGGCGGTAAAAGGATGTCAAATTGGATGTATATGATGTCATCATGTTAATTGTACCAATATATGGTGGCAAATGACTCTTATAGGGTGTGAAATTACTCTAATATGGTGTAAAGTGACTTACAAGGTTAATTAAAGCCAAAATATGGCTCAAAATTAACTCGTATAAAAGTGGTACCAAGAGGTGATCAAAAGATACCAAATTGAATGTATATAATGTTAACATGTCAATTGTACCAATATATGGTTGAAGGTGACTCTTATAGGGTGCAAAATCACTCTAATATGGTGTAAAGTGACTTACAAGGTTTATTAGAGACAAAATATGGCCTAAAATTGACTCGTATAAAAGTGGTACCAAGAGGTGGTAAAAAGATGTCAAATTGGATGTATATTATGTTATCATATTAATTTTACCATTCTATAGTGCAAGTGACTCTTATAGACTGCAAATTTATTCTAATATGGCTGGAAGTCACTTACATGGTTGATTAGAGCCTAAATGTGGCCCAAAATTGACTTCTATAAAAGTGGTACCAAGAAGTGGTTAAAAGATATCAAGTTGAATGTATATGATTTTAACATGTCAATTGTACCAATATATGGTGGCAAGTAACTCTTATAGGGTGCAAAATCACTCTAATATGTTGTAAAGTGACTTAAAAGCTTGTTTAGAGCCAAAATGTGGCCCAAAATTGACTCGTATAAAAGTGGTACCCAGAGGTGGTTAAAGGATGTCAATTGCATGTATATGATGTTCACATGTCAATTGTACAATTTAATGGTGGAAATTTACTCTTATATGGTGAAAAATCACTCTAATATGGTGTAAAGTGACTTACAAGGTTGATTTGAGCCAAATGTGGTCCAAAACTGACTCGTATAGAAGTGGTATCAAGAGGCGGTAAAGGGATGTCTAATTGGATGTGTATGATGTTAATATGTCAATTGTACCAATATATGGTGTAAAGTGACTCTTAAAGGGTGCAAAGTGACTCTAACATGGTGAAAAGTGACCTCCAAAATTGATTAGAGCCAGAATGTGGGATAAAATAGACTCGTATGAAAGCGGTACAAAGAGGTGGTAAAAGGATGTCAAATTAGATGTATATAATGTTAATATGTTAATTGTACCAATATATGATGGCAAGTGACTTGTAGGGTTCGAAATCACTCAAATATGTTGTAAAGTGACTTAAAAGCTTGATTAGAGCCAAAATGTAGCCCAAAATTGACTCGTAGAAAAGTGGTACTAAGAAGTGGTTAAAGAATGTCAAATTGCATGTATATGATGTTTACATGCCAATTGTATAATTTAATGGTGGAAATTGACTCTTATATCGTGCAAAATCACTATAATATGGTGTAAAGTGACTTACAAGATTGATTTGAGCCTAAATGTGGCCTAAAATTGACTCGTATAAAAGTGGTACCAAGAGGTGGTAAAATGATGTCTAATGGGATGTATATGACATTAATATGTCAACTGTACCAATATATGGTGGAAAGTGACTCTTAAAGGGTTCAAAGTGACTATAAAATGGTGGAAAGTGACCTGCATGGTTGTTTAAAAAATGTGGGACAAAATTGACTCATATGAAAGTGCTACAAAGAGGTGTAAAAGGATGTCAAATTGGATGTATATGATGTTAAAATATTCATTGTACCAATACATGGTGGAAATTGACTCTTATAGGGAGCAAAATCACTCTAATATGTTGTAAAGTAACTTAAAAGCTTGATTAAAGCCAAAATGTGGCCCAAAATTGACTCGCATAAAAGTGGTACGAAGAGGCGGTAAAAGGATGTAAAATTGGATGTATATGATGTCATGATGTTGATTATATAAATATATGGTGGCAAATGACTTTTATAGGGGGCAAAATTAATCTAATATGGTGTAAAGTGACTTACAAGGTTAATAAAAGCAAAAATGTAGCCCAAAATTAACTCGTATAAAAGGGGTACTAAGAGGTGGTCAAAAGATGTCAAATTAAATGTACATGATGTTAACATGTCAATTGTACCAATATATGGTTGAAGGTGACTCTTATAGGGTGCAAAATCACTCTAATAAGCAGTAAAGTGACTAACAAGGTTGATTAGACCTAAAAAATTTGGCCTAAAATTAACTCGTATAAAAGTGGTACCAAGAGGTGGTAAATGATGTGAAATTGGATGTATATTATGTTATCATATTAATTGTACCATTATATAGTGCAAGTGACTCTTATAGACTGCAAATTTATTCTAATATGGTTGGAAGTCACTTACATGGGTGATTAGAGCCAAAATGTGGCCCAAAATTGACTTTTATAAAAGTGGTTCCAAGAGGTGGTAAAAAGATGTCAAGTTGAATGTATATGATGTTAACATGTCAATTGTACCAATATATGGTGGCAAGTAACTCTTATAGTGTAACACCCCCAGATCCGGGGTCGGGGATCCGGGTTGTCACGAGTTCCATTTCCCTTAATAACACCCAATCTTAATAATTACTCAACTACTCTGTACTGTGACCCCACAATAAACACACACACCACACGTTATAGTCTTACAGATGAACATCCAAAAATAACCACAAGTCATTTTATTCCACAATTATCTGCCAATACAGCTTAAAAGGTTTTCTGAATAAATTTACATTTCTTTGCCATTATTACAATTCATAAATATACATAAATCTGGTACATTAGAAGTTGAAAGCCTAGCCTATTGGTAGCTCCTACCTCAGCTACGGCGGCATCAATACTTCTAGAAAACTGCGGAACGTCTCCTAATCGCTTGCGAATCGGGAGCTTGGTCATGTTCATCCTTTCTATCTGTTGTTGTGTGATGAAAGAAGAAAGCAAGGGTGAGCAGCAAGTCCACCAAAATAATATGTATAATGATTAATAGTATATGAGCCTTCTCTTAGTACTCATGAAAGTCTTGGTCAAAAGAAATGAACCAAGTTGATATCTTAATGCGATGAAGTCGCAAAATATTCAGTATATATATATATATACATATATACTTTTCAAAATATTGGAAGTCCTCTTCCATGCATAATATACACAAAGTCCCAGTGTATAACTGTATAAAAATATCGTTGCAAGGTGATCTCATATATCTAACCTTGTCTCAACATTTTTCTGAAAATCTTTTTCATGCATAAGATAATCATTTACTAGATATAAGTTTAAAAGATGAAGTTACAAGATACTCCAATATACTTATATCTTTCCCAAATACTACTTGAACTACCACCGTTCAAGTTATAATTAGCTTCAAAAGTTCATCACATAGATGAGACTATAAGACAAGATTTGAATAGATTAAATCTTTAAAATATTATCAAAATAAAATGAAGTTACGAGATACTTCATTTGATGTAAACATCATTTTGAAAACTTGACCCTGCCAACACTCAACAATCGCCCAACCGTAGCCTTTCTATCAAAGTGCTCTGGGTAGTGTTGCAGAAATTATCCAATTGGATGATGAACTCATTACGGGAGTTTGCCGCGCCAGGAAGACCACTTACGATGATCAGTCGTAGTAGTACAACCCCACCATTTTCTACATGTAGAGGAGAACCTGTCGGATTTACTTGTCAACCGAACACTGAACTCCTAAGGAATGGACCGCCTTAGCGGAACTTCCAGGCCATTTGGGCCAATATAATAAGGCTGGGCCGGCGCTACTCGGCCACTTACGCCACTCCTAGTTCAGATGAAATCCATGACTCTGAAACGTAAAGCTCGTCCCCACTTTTCCCAAGTAGAAACTTGTTGATACGGCTCCACCAAGAAGTCGTATCTATTTGGAAAGGAGAACTCGCCGATATTTCCCAGGCGATGCCTGTTAATGGATTAACTTGTTCCAAGAATTTTACTTCCCGAGTGTTGGGTAAGTAATCGATTCATTTAACAAAACACCAACCTTGTTGCGAATATAAAACACACCACAGAGCCGGATCCCTAGGTTTTGAGCGAGTATTTAAATCCCCTTTAAAAGGAAGATCTTAAATATAAAAATGAGTTTTGGGATCCGCTCTAACTTTTAAAAATCATTTTGAAGACTCGAAAACACTTTATTGAGTGTTTGGAGTAAAGCTGATTTAATGAAGTAAATCAGTCCCCAGAATATTTAGAAAATGACTGAATATTATTATTTAAATAATATTCCCATATAGAATAATCTTTATAAAAATAATTGAAGTAGAAGTTTTGAAACTTATACTTGAAATGAATATTAAATATCCAAAGATATATCTATACGAAAGTACTATCTTTATTTGAATAATCAAAAGTGAGTTTGATTATCGATACCTTATTCTTTAATAAAATATAGAATATATCTCAGCAAATAATCAGAGTCATAGATCCTCAAATGAATATTCAAATAATATTCAATAAATAGAATAAGCTGAGTCATAAGCCCTCGAATGAATATTATAAATAATATTCATTAAATAAAATAAAGGAGTCATACATCCTCAAATGAATATCCAATTAATATTCAATAAATAATATAAAGGAGTCATAAGTCCTCGAATGAATATTCAAGATAATATTCATTAATAAAATAAAGTTATCGAATAAACCTTATTCGATTAATAGTTTTGAAAACTATAACCATATATATATAAAATCTACTCGGGATCCTCGACTCCCGGTTTTAGAAAATGTTTTCACCTTTGGGTCCCTATACTAAGGGTATACGCAAATTACCGCTATTCTCTAGCATAGGTATTATCAACTGAACCAACAGATATATATGACAAGAATACGAAACAGGCATGCATATATATACCATATCAGCATGCTTCAATATATCGCAAAATTTGCTAATTAACCAACATGCATCTATCACAAGATAATGCATATACATATATACATCACAACAACAGTATAACGGGTAGAAAACTTGCCTGAGTGACTTGGGGTGATAAAAGGCTCGGGACGAGTCTGGTAACCTATAAACAACAAGCAAGTTGGAATTAAACCAAAGTCACTTGTAAATCTATACTTTAACTAACTTAGACTCTAACGCTTGTTTTGTGCTTACTGATTCGCTTAAGTCACTCGAGTACCCTCGGCTCCACCATTTTTAATAATTTAACCTTTACGAGTTTTAAGGCGATTCCTTCACGAGTGTCTTACCAATTGCCTAACACACTTACCATAAATGTTTCATGCATTAATTAACCCTTTTTGGCCTTTAACCTATGTTTCAAAGTAAGGCGAGGGGAAAAGTTTCGTTCGCGAAACGCCGTTACTTGAAACGGTCGTTTCTCCTAAACCGTGCATCGGAATCGAACGAACTACATATCAAAACGAAGCCCGTAACATGAGCTATCTAAACATGGCAGTGGTCATAATCTATCAGGGGGTTCTTGGGTCCTAATGTTATGCACAAAAACAGTCTAAAGAAAATCGGACGTTACGACGGCTATGTTTACGCGATTTCCCAATTTTAAACCATTCAAAACCAACCCAATTCAACCTCAAATCCAACATACAACCAACCTCCATCCTTATCACATCATAACAACCCCAACCAATTCAATTTTAACATTCATACTTATGCCTAAGCTTAACTTTGACCATTCTTAAGTTCTTTTAATCAAAACAACAACATTTACCATTCCATTTCAATACCAATTCAATCCCAAACTCTAAATCAACAATATCAAGCTACAATATCATCCTACTAATAAAAATCATCTTATAATACATAAGAATCTAGGGTTTGGAGATGGTATACCTTCCTTGAAGTGGTGGGAGGAACTAGGAAGCCTTAAGAAGCTTTGAGAAGTCTTAGGAATGCTTGGATCTTCAAGGAAAACAAGAAAAATTTCAAGTTAAAAACTTGAAAACACTATTCATAGTCTTCTTCTTTGATTAAATGAAGAAGATGGAGAAGGAATTGATGGCTTAAACTCATGATATAGCCCTAACTAAGCATGAAGATGATTAGGGAATTAACTCACCAATTTAGGAAGCTTGGATCTTTGATTTTGAATTTCTTGCTCTTTTGAATAGTAAAAAGCCGAGAGCAAAGATGAACCATGCCTTGGTTGCTTTTTGATTTTGATGAAAAATGATTTTGCTTGGCTTGGTTGGCTTGTTTTTGTGTTTGATTTAGTTAATTACCTTGTTGCCCTTGAATTTGTGTGGTTCTCATTCAACCACACCTCCTTCCTTCCCATGTCATGCTTCTGTCATCCTCATGATGTCATCCTCCCCTCCTTGTCCCCTTCTCATTGGTTGGGTGACATCACTCCCTCTAATCCCTTTGCTTAACTTCCTAATCGTTTGCCTAATGACCGCTGCTCTGTTATACGGTACGCTTAACTTTCGTTTTCGTTTATCGTTTGAAGGATCATACCTGGGATCTTATTACTTAGGTTCCCTTAACCTTTCTCAATACATTATATTCCTTTTGTATGATCCTCTATTATAATCCTTTAATTTAAATCCGTTTTATCCTGTTACCTTATACTCAATCCTTTCCGTATCTAGTGGATTTCCAGGAAAAATCCAAGTGTTCGGAAATTGGATTCTGACGATCTTTACATACACTTATATACCACATAGAGTACTAATAATATCCCAGAAGATCAATAACAGAACCCCTGCATAGTGTGGCATGAAAAGTTTTCTCATTCAGCTAAAACACTATTCACAAGGGTTACAAAAAGTTCAAAATTTTGGGGGTTATTACAGTCTCCCCTCCTTAAATGGATTCTGTCCCGGAATCAAATTGAAAATAAATCGGGATACTCTCTTAGCATTGCACTCTATAACTCTCGAGTAAATTTTCCCACATTGTGGTCCTACCACCAAACTCTGCCTAGTTTGATAACCCTTCTCCTAAGTACTTGTTCCTTTTCACTCTATAACCCTTCGTAGTTGCTCCATATAGGTTACGTCTGGTTGCATGTCTATGTGCTCATATGCCCCTATTTATCTGGCATCCAACTTATACTTCCTTAACATTGATATGTGGAACACGCTATGAACTTACTACATGTTCGGGGGTAGGGCTAGCTCATATGCTAACTTCCCAAAACGTCTTAATATATCCAAGGGTCCAACAATTGGTGGACTTAGCTTTCCTTTCTTTCCGAATCTCATTAATTCTTTTCAAGGGAATACTTTTAACAATACAAGGTTGCCTCCTGCCTATTCTTTCTCCTTTCGTGTCAAATCGACATACTTCTTATGTCCTTCCTGGCTACTACCAGTCGTCCTCTGATTAGATCTATTATATCCCTGGTCCTTTGGACTACTGCGGGTCCGAGCATCTTGCGCTCTACAACTTCATCCTAACATAAGGGAGATCGACATTGTCTTCCCTCAAGGATCTCATAAGGCGATACCTCAATACTGACATATGATCTATTGTCGTAAGAAAACTCAACCCGTGTTAAGTGATCATTCCAATTTCTTTCAAGTCTATTGCACAGACTCTCATTATAGCTTTTAGCATTAGAGCTTTTGCTTCTCAATACCCATTCTTTTCCAGTTCGTAATCGCTACTACCTTCCGTTCCTAATATTATACTGGTTATACTTTTGCTCATTATAGTTCTATAACCTTTTAATAACCACGTCAACCTTAGTATCACGAATGTGTTTCCATTCCGAATTCTACCACAACTTTATTACTCCTTTTTCAGCTGTTTCTATTTCCCAAAGTTTGATCAATCATATAGAAGTAAAGGAATTTGTTGAGAGATCACTATGATCATGAACACTTGTTATATCGCATAGTTAGTACAGAAGGTGGCCAGCCTTTAGTACTTGACAAGCAATTAAACAATAGATGGTATCCTACTAGGCTTCTATCACATAGATAGATAGTCATTCGGCAATACCTCCCCTTCTGGAAGGGTTGTTCTTCTCAGCTTACATGAAATGAAAAGAAGATAAAAGAACGAACTGAAGAGAATTGTATATAAGAGAAAAAAAAATATACTGCCACAAAATATCTGGCTTGGAACCTACCTCTGAATTATAGAGGTTTGTCATAGGAGAACAAAACATATGTGTATTTATATCAACATCAAGTATTATTGCATCGCATTTCACATGCTTAAATATTTGCTATTCCGTCCATCATTCTATGGACCCATGCACTTCCTCTAGCTTATACACAATTACCTTTGAAACTCCCTCGATATCGAAAATCGAACCTGGGATCTCATTCTAGACATCATCGTTACTAGAATTCTATGCTTGCATCGCAACCTTCCTCGTATAATAATATGGCTCTCTATTGATAAGAAAGAATAAATATTCAATAGGTAGATACTCTACTTAATTAGTCTATCAATGATAACTTATACACTACCACTACCCGATTAGTGGTATTCAATCTCAACATCCATTCCAATACAACTCTCACGGTTGTAATCAGCTCATTACTCGCAAAATCATTGCTGCCTTACTATGGTCCACCACTGACCTACTGTAGTCATTCATTTTCCATGAAGTCTTAATAGCTAACCATACGGAGTCCATACATCTCGTATCTAATTCTCCTAAGGAGTTAACATAACCACCAATCACAATTCATGAAGAACACTCCAAACTCTGACGTACTTTCATGACATGAAGCAAATAAAATTGCAGAAGAGTTTCAATCAAAGCAACGATAGCAGGTTAATACCATTCTTAGTCATATGCCTTAAATAGAAGACTTAACTCAAAGGTTCGTTTAGTCCTTTTTGAAACATGGTCCTGGATTATTCTCAAGATAGTACCTTATGAGATAGATAGCCCGCTCCTGGCGATTACACGAATTAAACCTTTACCGAACTACTATAACGGTTGGGTATTGCACAGTCATCAGAAGGAATGTCAATCTTCCAAACCATAATACAACCTTCATAGCTTTAACCATCATCACTGTATTCCTTTGGCACAAGAGCCTATAATTATTCTTTTACATTAAAAGTGTCGGCCGCCTTTTTGGCCTTTCCTGATAGTAAATTTTCCTTACAGTCAATGTCGTCTTAACCACTTTCACTAATTTTCTACCCTATTTCCGATCACTGCTTGAGTGAAGATGTTTTCCTTAAAATCAGATGAGTAAAAAAAAATCACCATTTTTCCATAAGTTATCCCCTCAGTCTTTAGAGGTTAATCACTGTCATGACTGACTCTTAATCATACTTAGAACATCTTTTATCCTGGGCCCTAATTGCCCTGAACAATTTTGACCTTTACTGGTTCGATTCATACTTTCTCGTGGTTCAACACGTGCCCCACTTGGCAATATTATAATTACGTCATATTTCCTTTATCAACATTTCTATTCTTGAGAATTTTGAATATTACCTTTCTCCTTGTAAAACCTCTAAGGTTATCCTTCAATCGTTCCTCCTGTATTCCCTAGATACAGGGCATATCAAAACACCATTTACTAATACCAGAATCATGGTCTATATACTTCTGAAAAATTTCTCCACTGATCCTTAAAGGTTGTTGTTACCTTAACCCTTTCCAAATCATACTGTCAAAACTCATACTGTCCCTATTAAGGGTGAAATGCCAACCTTTATGCATTCCCCTAGGATTCATTTTAAGTTACCGATGTTCTATCCTTACTTCCTACCTTTAAAAAGGTACATGCATCCTTCCATGGATAAATCAGGTCATATATCCCTAATAAGGGTGTCTTATTCAATCATTCCCACCTCGATAGTACATGTCTAATTTCACAATAACATCTGTATTCAAACTGAGGTCAACCCATATGGCCTTCAAAAGATAACAACGGTTATCCGCTTTTCTTGCCTAATTTGGTAACGATAACAAGGATGTTCTGGAAGATATTGGTCGTGTTCAACGTGATCTTCTTCTTAATAATTCCTTATTTACTTTTGCTGTTTATCTCAACAGTTACCTCAATGTTGGGATATCTTTCATACCTGGCGTCTCCCTTTCTGGGTATAAAGCCACCGGTCTTACACTTCACATTCTTGAAGGTCACTTCCTTCATCCAATTTTCCTAATTTCTTACTTCCTTGTCTCCTCAATCTATCTGCGTCTCATTATTTATCCTTCGAACTATCTCAAGGTTTCCTCGAATCCTCCCAACTTACAGGGGATAAAATATATGTATCTCTTATACCTTCAACCATCAATTTAACTCATGGTGAATCACCCTCATCCTGACGATTACATACTTTTCTATTTCTATTACTACGATTCTTTAGGGTTTCCTCATACCCATCTTCCGTATCATTCCTCCAACTCTATTGCCTTTATATTCCTTTCCACTTCAGTTTCTTTTTATTTTCGTTTCCATTACAACCATTACATGAACCAACACTACATAAGCATTGATTTCAACCATCCCGTCATTCTGGATTCGTGTCCTCAGAATGAATCTTGACAACTTTTACATCTTAGATTCATAATTCATCATACTCGTCTGCCTTTGTTCTGGCTCTAAAGCTTTTACACTATCTCCTTATATTTGGGAATTACTTTCCCGAAAACAATTGACTGAACTTAAATCAGTTTATTCTAACCTCTGGCTCCGTGCCTTTCTTGGTCTTTCACCTGCGGGTGGTCTCTCTCTTAGGAGGGTAGTGATAAAAACAGTCTTTTGTGGTTCATCAATCATTTGAATCTCAAATGATTCCTATATTTCCTTTAGCCAGGCTCTTGCCTCGGCTGGGTCAGCCTGTTCCTTAGAACTCTGAGAGCTTAGCGATTTAAAGGTCATGAAAGAATTTCACACCACATTGTTTCCTCAAGGTGGTGGTTGGGAATAAAATATAAGTTCTGTCTAGACAGGTTCATGAATTTCTGCATAGGAGTACCGTCTCGGGTCTCCTTATCTCGCTCGAATTTTGCTTTCTTAGTCTAAATATTTCTTCCTACTCCCCATAATTGGAGTCATCTTTTAATTTAAAATCTTCATTTTCCACTTTATTATATTCCGGGTTCTTAATATCTTAATTGCAACCTCCCTGATTATCACGTTCCAGGTTTGCCCTTAATCTTATTCCTTGTGGGGGCATATTACTTGGAAAATTTTGAGAATCTCCGGATATTTGTCTTACTTACTTTGCTTAAGTCTTCCCCTCGTTTAGTCCTTGCACGATTGCAAATTATGAATTCTTAAGTTCGATAAACTTCATGACACTCTCTTAAGTGTTAATAGAGCAATTAACAATGTGATTTATCACAAACAAACTGACCTGAACTGAAATTAACGAATATATACATAACCATTTGTTCGAGGGTACAACAACTGAACATATTAAAGAGGATTACATCATTTGAACTTCTCGCTCCTATCCCAAAAGTACTACCATAGATAGTCATCTCGTCATTAAAACTAATCATTCATAACTTAGGCTAATCCTCCAAAAGCGATGCTACATGAAACCCTTGTTTGATTTCTCTGGCTCTACACACTACCATGGATTAAGAGATGCGAGCACGCACGACATCCCTAACCTGCTCCATCACAGAGGTGATGAGGTCTAAGATAGTCGCAAGTAAAGCCGGATCAACCTGACCCTCAAGATGGCCTCTAGCTGTAACACGGGTGGTAGCCTCAATCCTTTCCATGCTATATGCTAATCCTGCCGGAAGTATCCCGCCCTCCATCCTTGGTGCAGTAAGTCGATCCAACAGATCACTCCTAACATTACGGGCCTCAGACAGGCCACCCAAAGTCATATAATAATTGGCGATAAGAGAAGCCTGAGTGGTAGCATCTAGCAGTCCATGGGGTGCAGGTGGTGCAGACCCAGGAGATCCAAATGGATAACCAAGCACGGTATCAGGTGACAATGGTTCAGGGGATAAAGGTGGCATTTCCTCAGTATGTGCTGGGCTCTGTACAGGGGAGGGAACAGGAATTGGTGGGACCTCATGGATGTCTACAGGAACCTCTGGAAGAGGGTCTGATACTGGTATAATTGGTGTCGTGAAAGGCCCCACTCCTTCTGCCCTCATTAACCTTTGTGCCCTTGGTAACTCTTCATCCTCTAGTGCCACCCTCGCGGCCATTCTTGCTCTGGTAGTCGCCCTGACTACGGTCATCAGTTCCTCAGCGGTCCTCTCTTCATTCTCATCAGGATCCTCCATGAGATCCTCCTCAGCCACAATCCTTTCCGGAATAACATCCTCAACCGCAACATTCTCTATCTGAACCTCATCCGGTCCCTCATTAGGGTACTCCATCGGATTCACAATTTGATCTCCAACTTGTAATAAAACATCCTCATGCTGATGCTCCTGAACCTCAAGGTTCGGTGCCCCGCTGCCCTATACGAGAACGAACTATGTTACTATCACGATATTTATAAGGGTTCCCGTAAGGGTTTTAACTGTCAGTACTACGTTAGGTAGCCCGACTATGAACTTGGCAAGAGTTCTTATTTATCTTAGTGTACTTATTATCTTAACGTCACATCATCTCTGAGGTTTATAACGCTTAGCTCTGATACCATTTCTGTAACACCCCCAGATCCGGGGTCGGGGATCCGGGTTGTCACGAGTTCCATTTCCCTTAATAACACCCAATCTTAATAATTACTCAACTACTCTGTACTGTGACCCCACAATAAACACACACACCACACGTTATAGTCTCAGAGATGAACATCCAAAAATAACCACAAGTCATTTTATTCCACAATTATCTGCCAATACAGCTTAAAAGGTTTTCTGAATAAATTTACATTTCTTTGCCATTATTACAATTCATAAATATACATAAATCTGGTACATTAGAAGTTGAAAGCCTAGCCTATTGGTAGCTCCTACCTCAGCTACGGCGGCATCAATACTTCTAGAAAACTGCGGAACGTCTCCTAATCGCTTGCGAATCGGGAGCTTGGTCCTGTTCATCCTTTCTATCTGTTGTTGTGTGATGAAAGAAGAAAGCAAGGGTGAGCAGCAAGCCCACCAAAATAATATGTATAATGATTAATAGTATATGAGCCTTCTCTTAGTACTCATGAAAGTCTTGGTCAAAAGAAATGAACCAAGTTGATATCTTAATGCGATGAAGTCGCAAAATATTCAGTATATATATATATATACATATATACTTTTCAAAATATTGGAAGTCCTCTTCCATGCATAATATACACAAAGTCCCAGTGTATAACTGTATAAAAATATCGTTGCAAGGTGATCTCATATATCTAACCTTGTCTCAACGTTTTTCTGAAAATCTTTTTCATGCATAAGATAATCATTTACTAGATATAAGTTTAAAAGATGAAGTTACAAGATACTCCAATATACTTATATCTTTCCCAAATACTACTTGAACTACCACCGTTCAAGTTATAATTAGCTTCAAAAGTTCATCACATAGATGAGACTATAAGACAAGATTTGAATAGATTAAATCTTTAAAATATTATCAAAATAAAATGAAGTTACGAGATACTTCATTTGATGTAAACATCATTTTGAAAACTTGACCCTGCCAACACTCAACAATCGCCCAACCGTAGCCTTTCTATCGAAGTGCTCTGGGTAGTGTTGCAGAAATTATCCAATTGGATGATGAACTCATTACGGGAGTTTGCCGCGCCAGGAAGACCACTTACGATGATCAGTCGTAGTTGTACAACCCCACCAATTTCTACATGTAGAGGAGAACCTGTCGGATTTACTTGTCAACCGAACACTGAACTCCTAAGGAATGGACCGCCTTAGCGGAACTTCCAGGCCATTTGGGCCAATATAATAAGGCTGGGCCGGCGCTACTCGGCCACTTACGCCACTCCTAGTTCAGATGAAATCCATGACTCTGAAACGTAAAGCTCGTCCCCACTTTTCCCAAGTAGAAACTTGTTGATACGGCTCCACCAAGAAGTCGTATCTATTTGGAAAGGAGAACTCACCGATATTTCCCAGGCGATGCCTGTTAATGGATTAACTTGTTCCAAGAATTTTACTTCCCCAGTGTTGGGTAAGTAATCGATTCATTTAACAAAACACCAACCTTGTTGCGAATATAAAATACACCACAGAGCCGGATCCCTCAGGTTTTGAGCGAGTATTTAAATCCCCTTAAAAAGGAAGATCTTAAATATAAAAATGAGTTTTGGGATCCGCTCTAACTTTTAAAAATCATTTTGAAGACTCGAAAACACTTTATTGAGTGTTTGGAGTAAAGCTGATTTAATGAAGTAAATCAGTCCCCAGAATATTTAGAAAATGACTGAATATTATTATTTAAATAATATTCCCATATAGAATAATCTTTATAAAAATAATTGAAGTAGAAGTTTTGAAACTTATACTTGAAATGAATATTAAATATCCAAAGATATACCTATACGAAAGTACTATCTTTATTTGAATAATCAAAAGTGAGTTTGATTATCGACACCTTATTCTTTAATAAAATAAAGAATATATCTCAGCAAATAATCAGAGTCATAGATCCTCAAATGAATATTCAAATAATATTCAATAAATAGAATAAGCTGAGTCATAAGCCCTCGAATGAATATTATAAATAATATTCATTAAATAAAATAAAGGAGTCATACATCCTCAAATGAATATCCAATTAATATTCAATAAATAATATAAAGGAGTCATAAGTCCTCGAATGAATATTCAAGATAATATTCATTAATAAAATAAAGTTATCGAATAAACCTTATTCGACTAATAGTTTTGAAAACTATAACCATATATATATAAAATCTACTCGGGATCCTCGACTCCCGGTTTTAGAAAATGTTTTCACCTTTGGGTCCCTATACTAAGGGTATACGCAAATTACCGCTATTCTCTAGCATAGGTATTATCAACTGAACCAACAGATATATATGACAAGAATACGAAACAGGCATGCATATATATACCATATTATCATGCTTCAATATATCGCAAAATTTGCTAATTAACCAACATGCATCTATCACAAGATAATGCATATACATATATACATCACAACAACAGTATAACGGGTATAAAACTTGCCTGAGTGACTTGGGGTGATAAAAGGCTCGGGACGAGTCCGGTGACCTATAAACAACAAGCAAGTTGGAATTAAACCAAAGTCACTTGTAAATCTATACTTTAACTAACTTAGACTCTAACGCTTGTTTTGTGCTTACTGATTCGCTTAAGTCACTCGAGTACCCTCGGCTCCACCATTTTTAATAATTTAACCTTTACGAGTTTTAAGGCGATTCCTTCACGAGTGTCTTACCAATTGCCTAACACACTTACCATAAATGTTTCATGCATTAATTAACCCTTTTTGGTCTTTAACCTATGTTTCAAAGTAAGGCGAGGGGAAAAGTTTCGTTCGCGAAACGCCGTTACTTGAAACGGTCGTTTCTCCTAAACCGTGCATCGGAATCGAACGAACTACATATCAAAACGAAGCTCGTAACATGAGCTATCTAAACATGGCAGTGGTCATAATCTAGCAGGGGGTTCTCGGGTCCTAATGTTATGCACAAAAACAGTCTAAAGAAAATCGGACGTTACGACGGCTATGTTTACGCGATTTCCCAATTTTAAACCATTCAAAACCAACCCAATTCAACCTCAAATCCAACATACAACCAACCTCCATCCTTATCACATCATAACAACCCCAACCAATTCAATTTTAACATTCATACTTATGCCTAAGCTTAACTTTGACCATTCTTAAGTTCTTTTAATCAAAACAACAACATTTACCATTCCATTTCAATACCAATTCAATCCCAAACTCTAAATCAACAATATCAAGCTACAATATCATCCTACTAATCAAAATCATCTTATAATACATAAGAATCTAGGGTTTGGAGATGGTATACCTTCCTTGAAGTGGTGGGAGGAGCTAGGAAGCCTTAAGAAGCTTTGAGAAGTCTTAGGAATGCTTGGATCTTCAAGGAAAACAAGAAAAATTTCAAGTTAAAAACTTGAAAACACTATTCATAGTCTTCTTCTTTGATTAAATGAAGAAGATGGAGAAGGAATTGATGGCTTAAACTCATGATATAGCCCTAACTAAGCATGAAGATGATTAGGGAATTAACTCACCAATTTAGGAAGCTTGGATCTTTGATTTTGAATTTCTTGCTCTTTTGAATAGTAAAAAGCCGAGAGCAAAGATGAACCATGCCTTGGTTGCTTTTTGATTTTGATGAAAAATGATTTTGCTTGGCTTGGTTGGCTTGTTTTTGTGTTTGATTTAGTTAATTACCTTGTTGCCCTTGAATTTGTGTGGTTCTCATTCAACCACACCTCCTTCCTTCCCATGTCATGCTTGTGTCATCCTCATGATGTCATCCTCCCCTCCTTGTCCCCTTCTCATTGGTTGGGTGACATCACTCCCTCTAATCCCTTTGCTTAACTTCCTAATCGTTTGCCTAATGACCGCTGATCTGTTATACGGTTCGCTTAACTTTCGTTTTCGTTTATCGTTTGAAGGATCATACCTGGGATCTTATTACTTAGGTTCTCTTAACCTTTCTCAATACATTATATTCCTTTTGTATGATCCTCTATTATAATCCTTTAATTTAAATCCGTTTTATCCTGTTACCTTATACTCAATCCTTTCCGTATCTAGTGGATTTCCAGGAAAAATCCAAGTGTTCGGAAATTGGATTCTGACGATCTTTACATACACTTATATACCACATAGAGTACTAATAATATCCCAGAAGATCAATAACAGAACCCCTACATAGTGTGGCATGAAAAGTTTTCTCATTCAGCTAAAACACTATTCACAAGGGTTACAAAAAGTTCAAAATTTTGGGGGTTATTACATATAGGGTGCAAAATCACTCTAATATGTTGTAAAGTGACTTAAATGCTTGATTAGAGCCAAAATGTGGCCCAAAATTGACTCGTATAAAAGTGGTACCCAGAGGTGGTTAAAGATGTCAATTGCTTGTATATAATGTTCACATGTCAATTGTGTAATTTAATGGTGGAAGTTGAGTCTTATATGGTGCAAAATCACTCTAATATGATGTAAAGTGACTTACAAGGTTGATTTGAGCCAAAATGTAGTCCAAAACTGACTCATATAAAAGTGGTATCAAGAGGCGGTAAAAGGATGTCTAATTGGATGTATATGATGTTAATATGTCAATTGTACCAATATATGGTGGAAAGTGACTCTTAAAGGGTGCAAAGTGACTCTAACATGGTAAAAAGTTACCTACATGGTTGATTAGAGCCAAAATGTGGGACAACATAGACTCGTATGAAAGCGGTACAAAGAGGTGGTAAAATGATGTCAAATTCGATTTATTTGATGTTAATATGTTAATTGTATCAATATATGATGGCAAGTGACTTGTAGGGTTCCAAATCACTCTAATATGTTGTAAAGTGACTAAAAACCTTGATTAGAGCCGAAATGTTGCCCAAAATTGACTCGTATAAAAGTGGTATCAAGAAGTGGTTAAAGGATGTCAAATTGCATGTATATGATGTTTACATGCCAATTGTACAATTTAATGGTGGCAAGTGACTCTTATATGGTGCAAAATCACTCTAATATGGTGTAAAGTGACTTACAAGGTTGATTTGAGCCTAAATGTGGCCCAAAATTGACTCGTATAAAAGTGGTACCAAGAGGTGGTCAAAAGATGTCTAATTGGATGTTTATGACGTTAATATGTCAATTGTACCAATATATTGTGGAAACTGTCTCTTAAATGGTTCAAAGTGACTCTAATATAGTGAAAGGTGACCTGCATGGTTGATTAGAGCCAAAATGTGGGACAAAATTGACTCGTATGAAAGTGGTACAAAGAGGTGGTAAAAGGATGTCAAATTGGATGTATATGATGTTAACATATTAATTATACCAATAAATGGTGGAAATTGACTTTTATAGGGTGTAAAATCACTCTAATATGTTGTAAAGTGACTTAAAAGCTTGATTAGAGCCAAAATATGGCCCAAAATTGACTCGTATAAAAGTGATACCAAGAAGCGGTAAAAGGATGTCAAAGTGAATGTATATGATGTCATCTTGTTAATTGTACCAATATATGATGGAAAATGACTCTTATAGGGTGCAAAATTACTCTAATATGGTGTAAAGTGACTTACAAGGTTGATTTGAGCCTAAATGTGGCCCAAAATTGACTCGTATAAAAGTGGTACCAAGAGGTGGTAAAAAGATGTCTAATTGGATGTATATGACGTTAATATGTCAATTGTACCAATATATGGTGGAAAGTGACTCTTAAAGGGTTCAAAGTGACTCTAATATGGTGAAAAGTGACCTGCATGGTTGATTAGAGCCAAAATATGGGACAAAATTAATTCGTATGAAACTGGTACAAAGAGGTGTTAAAAGGATATCAAATTGGATGTATATGATGTTAACATATTAATTGTACCAATATATGGTGGCAAATGAGTCTTATAGGGTGCAAAATTACTCTAATATGGTGTAAAGTAACTTACAAGGTTAATTAAAGCAAAAATATGGCCCAAAATTAACTCGTATAAAAGTGGTACTAAGAGGTGGTCAAAAGATGTCAAATTGAATGTATATGATGTTAACATGTCAATTGTACCAATATATGGTTGAAAGTGACTCTTATAGGGTGCAAAATCACTCTAATATGGTGCAAAGTGACTTAAAAGGTTGATTAGAGCGAAAAAATGTGGCCTAAAATTGACTTGTATAAAAGTGGTACCAAAAGGTAGTAAAAGGATGTCAGATTGGATGTATATTATGTTATCATATTAATTGTACCATTATATAGTGTAAGTGACTCTTATAGACTGCAAATTTATTTTAATATGGCTGGAAGTCACTTACATGGTTGATTAGAGCCAAAATGATGCCCAAAATTGACTTTTATAAAAGTTGTACCAAGAGGTGGTTAAAAGATGTCAAGTTGAATGTATATGATGTTGACATGTCAATTGTACCAATATATGGTGGCAATTAACTCTTATAGGGTGCAAAATCACTCTAATTATATCCTTATATGTAATTAGAGTAAAGGAGATCATATGGTACGGTATGAAATGGTATGTGATGGTTTGGTCGTCACAGTCCCACATTAACTAAACAACTAAACTTATCTAACAGGCTCAACACACGTATCTTTACTATATTAAGATTTTTATAAGTTTGTTAAAACTCTTTTGAAAAAATAAAACTAATTCCCTAATATGTTTAATGTATGCTATTAACTTATACGAAAATTATAATTATATCCTTATATATAATTAGAGTAAAGGAGATCATATGATACATATATGGGATGGTATATGATGGTTTGGTCGTCACAGTCCCACATTAACTAAACAACCAAACTTATCTAACATCTAAGAAAGGCTCACCACGCGTATCTTTACAATATTAAGATTTTTATAAGTTTGTTAAAACTCTTTTGAAAAAATAAAACTAATTCCCTAATATGCTTGGCCCGAGAATTTTTCAAAATTATTTGTACAAGCTTAACACTTCGAACATATAAGAAAAATATAAATTTAAAACAAAAAAAAATTGGAAAATTACGAATACATACTGGGTTTAAAGGGCCCGTATTAACAACTCAAGAGTGCTATAAAGAGAAATGGACCAAAATATCACAATTTTACTGAAAAATGCCCAAAATGTCATTTTAAAATTTATGGCCCAAAATATCATTTCAAAACGGGCTATTCCTTTTAAAAAAAAGTTTCACCCACACGCTACTTGGCATTAAGGTGATTTCAATTTTTTTATTTTTTAATCTTTTATTGTGTGTTATTTTGAGACCGTAAACACCAATTAATGTTACGTTTTCAACGCTCATTTTCAAACTATTATATTTAAATTTAATGGAATACCGTAATTTATTAGTTTTTAAGTTTTTAGAGTTCAACAATCCCATTTCGGATTTTAGAAATATTAAAAATTTGAATACAAAACACATATAATTTAACAATTTTTAACATTTTATGGTTAAACAATCCCATTTTCTGTTTTAGAAATATTTTAAAAAAAATTACACTAATTTACAATTTAAGATTTAGGCCCTAAACCCTATAGTCTAATTCAATCCAGCAATATAACAACTTAGATAAAAGTTATAATTTGGTCAAGGGTGTTTTTTAATATTTGGTTGTAAAGGGAAAAAAATAGGAAGATATATTTTGTATTAATAAAAAACAAAGAAAGAATTTTTATTAAATTTAAAAAAAATGAAAAAAAGGACACCACTTGAAATACATAAAAGTTATAACAATATAAATTATATGACTTTATTTTTATATATGTATGAAAATTGGGATTATAATACAAGTTAAAGTTGGCAAACAATTTTAAAAATTGAAATAATAATACTATTTATATTAAATATGCAATACACAAAAGTTACAACAATATAAATTATAGGACTTTATTTTTATATGTGTATGAAAATTGGGATAATAATACAAGTAAAACAAACAACACATAATTAAATTTCATGTAAATAGAAATGTAACTAGCTATTTATATTAAATATGGAATACACAAAAGTTACAACAATATAAATTATAGGACTTTATTTTTATGTGTATAAAAATTGGGATAATAATACAAGTAAAACAAATAGCACATAATTAAATTTCATGTACATAGAAATGTAATTAGAAATTTGTATAAAAGTTGAAAACAATTTAAAAAATTGAAATAATAATAACACTAAGCCAACAAGGTGTTGGTGCGGTGATAGGAGTGCAAGTTACCGTGTGCCTGTAATCAATTAACAAAAAGAAATAATAACAATATTTATATTAAATACAAGTGAATACCGTATATTCAAAATATATAGTAAATACAAGCAAAGATAATTTATATAAGCAATACATAACACCATTTGTGTAACGAAAATTTATATAAAGTTTTAAATAAAAATTCAAAACAAAATATAATAATAAAGTAAATATGTAACAAACACATTAAAAATATTATTAAAAAATTCCCGTGCATTGCACGGGTATAAAGCTAGTATGTTGTAAAGTGACTTAAAAGCTTGATTAGAGCCAAAATGTGGCCCAAAATTGACTCGTATAAAAGTGGTACCAAGAGGCGGTAAAAGGATGTCAAATTGGATGTATATTATGTTAATATGTTAATTGTATCAATATATGATGGCAAGTGACTTATAGAGTTCGAAATCACTCAAATATGTTGTAAAGTGACTTAAAACCTTGATTAGAGCCAAAATGTAGCCCAAAATTGACTCGTATAAAATTCGTACCAAGAAGTGGTTAAAGAATGTCAAATTGCATGTATATGATGTTTACTTGCCAATTGTACAATTTAATGGTGGCAAGTGACTCTTATATGGTGCAAAATCACTATAATATGGTGTAAAATGACTTACAAGGTTGATTTGAGCCTAAATGTGGTCCAAAATTGACTCGTATAAAAGTGGTACCCAGAGATGGTAAAAAGATGTCTAATCGGATGTACATAACATTAATATGTCAATTATACCAATATATGGTGGAAAATCACTCTTAAAGGGTTCAAAGTGACTCTAATATGGTGGAAAGTGACATGAATGGTTGTTTAGAGCCAAAATGTGGGACAAAATTGACTCGAATGAAAGTGCTAAAAAAAGGTGGTAAAAGGATGTCAAATTGGATGTATATGATGTTAACATATTAATTGTACCAATACATGGTGGAAATTGACTCTTATAGGGTGCAAAATCACTCTAATATGTTGTAAAGTAACTTAAAAGCTTGATTAGAGCCAAAATGTGGCCCAAAATTGACTCGCATAAAAGTGGTACGAAGAGGCGGTAAAAGGATGTCAAATTGGATGTATATGATGTCATCATGTTAATTATATAAATATATGGTGGCAAATGACTCTTATAGGGGGCAAAATTAATCTAATATGGTGTAAAGTGACTTACAAGGTTAATAAAAGCAAAAATGTGGCCCAATATTAACTCGTATAAAAGTGGTACTAAGAGTTGGTCAAAAGATGTCAAATTGAATGTATATGATGTTAACATGTCAATTGTACCAATATATGGTTGAAGGTGACTCTTATAGGGTGCAAAATCACTCTAATAAGGTGTAAAGTGACTAACAAGGTTGATTAGAGCGAAAAAATTTGGCCAAAAATTGACTCGTATAAAAGTGGTACCAAGAGGTGGTAAAAGGATGTCAAATTGGATGTATATTATGTTATCATATTAATTGTACCATTATATAGTGCAAGTGACTCTTATAGACTGCAAATTTAATCTAATATGGTTGGAAGTCACTTACATGGGTGATTAGAGCCAAAATGTGGCCCAAAATTGACTTTTATAAAAGTGGTATCAAGAAGTGGTTAAAGGATGTGAAATTGCATGCATATGATGTTTACATGCCAACTTTACAATTTAATGGTGGAAAGTGACTCTTATATGGTGCAAAATCACTCTAATATGGTGTAAAGTGACTAACAAGGTTGATTTGAGGCTAAATGTGGCCCAAAATTGACTCGTATAAAAGTGGTACCAAGAGGTGGTCAAAAGATGTCTAATTGGATGTATATGACGTTAATATGTCAATTGTACCAATATATAGTGCAAAGTGACTCTTAAAGGGTTCAAAGTGACTCTAATATGGTGATAGGTGACTTGCATGGTTGATTAAAGCCAAAATGTGGGACAAAATTGACTTGTATGAAAGTGGTACAAAGAGGTGGTAAAAGGATATCAAATTGGATGTATATGATGTTAACATATTAATTTTACCAATACATGGTGAAAATTGACTCTTACAGGGTGCAAAATCACTCTAATATGTTGTAAAGTGACTTAAAAGCTTGATTAGAGCCAAAATATGGCTCAAAATGGACTCGTATAAAAGTGATACCAAGAAGCGGTAAAAGGATGTCAAAGTGGATGTATATGATGTCATCTTGTTAATTGTACCAATATATGGTGGAAAATGACTCTTATAGGGTGCAAAATTACTCTAATATGTTATAAAGTGACTTACAAGGTTAATTTGAGCCTAAATGTGGCCCAAAATTGACTCGTATAAAAGTGGTACCAAGAGGTGGTAAAAAGATGTCTAATTGGATGTATATGACGTTAATATGTCAGCTGTACCAATATATGGTGGAAAGTGACTCTTAAAGGGTTCAAAGTGACTCTAATATGGTGAAAAGTGACCTGCATGGTTGATTAGAGCCAAAATATGGGACAAAATTGATTCGTATGAAAGTGGTACAAAGAGGTGTTAAAACGATATCAAATTGGATGTATATGATGTTAACATATTAATTGTACCAATACATGGTGGCAATTGACTCTTATAGGGTGCAAAATCACTCTAATATGTTGGAAAGTGACTTAAAAACTTGATTAGATCCAAAATGTGGCCCAAAATTGACTCATATAAAAGTTGTAGGAAGAGGCGGTAAAAGGATGTCAAATTGGATGTATATGATGTCATCATGTTAATTATATAAATATATGGTGGCAAATGACTCTTATAGGGGGCAAAAATTAATCTAATATGGTGTAAAGTGACTTACAAGGTTAACAAAAGCAAAAATGTGGCTCAAAATTAACTCGTATAAAAGTGGTACTAAGAGGTGGTCAAAAGAAGTCAAATTGAGTGTGTATGATGTTAAAATGTCAATTGTACCAATATATGGTTGAAGGTGACTCTTATAGTGTGAAAAATCACTTTAATAAGGTCTAAAGTGACTAACAAGGTTGATTAGAGCGAAAAAATTTGGCCTAAAATTGACTCGTATAAAAGTGGTACCAAGAGGTGGTAAAAGAATGTCAAATTGGATGTATATTATGTTATAATATTAATTGTACCATTATATAGTGCAAGTGACTCTTATAAACAGCAAATTTATTCTAATATCGTTGGAAGTCACTTACATGGGTGATTAGACCCAAAATGTAGCCCAAAATTGAATTTATAACAGTGGTTCCAAGAGGTGGTAAAAAGATGTCAAGTTAAATGTATATGATGTTAACATGTCAATTGTACCAATATATGGTGGCATGTAACTCTTATAGGGTGCAAAATTACTCTAATATGTTGTAAAGTGACTTAAAAGCTTGATTAGAGCCAAAATGTGGCCCAAAATTGACTCGTATAAAAGTGGTACCCAGAGGTGGTTAAAGATGTCAATTGCATGTATATAATGTTCACATGTCAATTGTGCAATTTAATGGTGGAAGTTGACTCTTATATGGTGCAAAACCACTCTAATATGGTGTAAAGTGACTTACAAGGTTGATTTGAGCCAAAATGTAGTCCAAAACTGACTCGTATAATAGTGGTATCAAGATGCGGTAAAAGAATGTCTAAATGGATGTATATGATGTTAATATGTCAATTGTACCAATATATGGTGGAAAGTGACTCTTAAAGGGTGCAAAGTGACTCTAACATTGTGAAAAGTGACCTACATGGTTGATTAGAGCCAAAATGTGGGACAAAATAGACTCGTATGAAAGTGGTACAAAGATGTGGTAAAATGATGTCAAATTCGATTTATATGATGTTAATATGTTAAGTGTACCAATATATGATGGCAAGTGACTTGTAGGTTTCCAAATCACTCTAATATGTTGTAAAGTGACTTAAAAGCTTTATTAGAACCGAAATGTAGCCCAAAATTGACTCGTATAAAAGTGGTATCAAGAAGTGGTTAAAGGATGTCAAATTGCATGTATATGATGTTTACATGCCAATTGTACAATTTAATGGTGGCAAGTAACTCTTATATGGTGCAAAATCACTCTAATATGGTGTAAAGTGACTTACAAGGTTGATTTGAGCCTAAAAGTGGCCCAAAATTGACTCGTATAAAAGTGGTACCAAGAGGTGGTCAAAAGATGTCTAATTGGATGTATATGACGTTAATATGTCAATTGTACCAATATATAGTGGAAAGTGACTCTTAAAGGGTTCAAAATGACTCTAATATGGTGAAAGGTGACCTGCATGGTTGATTAGAGCCAAAATGTGGGACAAAATTGACTCGTATGAAAGTGGTACAAAGAGTTGGTAAAAGGATGTTAAATTGGATGTATATGATGTTAACATATTAATTGTACCAATACTTGGTGGAAATTGACTCTTATAGGGTGAAAAATCACTCTAATATGTTGTAAAGTGACTTAAAAGCTTGATTAGAGCCAAAATGTGGCCCAAAATTGACTCGTATAAAAGTGATACCAAAAAGCGGTAAAAGGATGTCAAAGTGGATGTATATGATGTCATCTTGTTAATTGTACCAATATATGGTGGAAAATGACTCTTATAGGGTGCAAAATTACTCTAATATGGTGTACAGTGACTTACAAGGTTGATTTGAGCCTAAATGTGGCCAAAAATTGACTCGTATAAAAGTGGTACCAAGAGGTGGTAAAAAGATGTCTAATTGGATGTATATGATGTTAATATGTCAATTGCACTAATATATGGTGAAAAGTGACTCTTAAAGGGTTCAAAGTGACTCTAATATTGTGAAAAGTGACCTGCATGGTTGATTAGAGCCAAAATATGGGACAAAATTGATTCATATGAAAGTGGTACAAAGAGGTGTTAAAAGGATATCAAATTGGATGTATATGATGTTAACATATTAATTGTACCAATACATGGTGGCAATTAACTCTTATAGGGTGCAAAATCACTCTAATATGTTGTAAAGTGACTTAAAAACTTGATTAGAGCCAAAATGTGGCCCAAAATTGACTCGTATAAAAGTGGTACCAAGAGGCGGTCAAAGGATGTCAAATTGGATGTATTTGATGTCATCATGTTAATTGTGGCGTCCTCCAAACTCGGGTCAGAAGTTTGGGGTCCACAACATAAACACAATATATCAACCTGTATATGAAATATTAATTGCAATGACCCTGCTATATGTAACCATGGATCATAATAGGTTTAAGTATGAAAACAAGCCACAACCTTAATTTTTATTACAACGTACCAAATCCCAACTAATTTAATTTACAACTGATAATAAAATTATTCTTACAATCTTACTATCTCACTACCTCCATAAGCTTCTGTTAGCTCGATCCAACTCAAACTGTAATCCTAGCTCGTACATTGAACTGGGAAACCTCGCTATCAACCGTATTCCTTTTTAACTGTAGAATACATAAAAAGATTCGGAAGAGTGAGCTATCTAGCTCAGCAAGTCATAATAACAATAAATGAGGTTAAAAAATGATCAAGTGAGATGATTCAGATGAATCAAGTTTCTTTTTAATTAATCATTAGAATTGGGATATTCATTTTAAGTTATAAAACCAAGGTTAGGCTGCTGATCAGTCATGCACTAACCCCGAGCAAAGCACACAGCACTGCTCTAATTACTGGATCCAAGGCACACATTGGCCTAATTCGACCACGAATCTGGTCTGACCACGAATCTGGTCCACATAAGAAAACTATCCAATTCTAAAACAATTCAGTATAATAAACGATGTAATTCAATAAGCAAGATCATAATCCACATTGATAAAGCATTTGTACAAAAGTGTAATGCATTTCATACAGATGACAATACGAGAATAGTACTTAGTTTTGAAAATTATCCTGGATATATCCATAGGTTTAATCTTCAATTGGCGAAATACCAAGTCTTAAATCAGTCTTATAAAAGTACTTTGCTTCTTTCATTTGATCAAATAATTCATTGGGTCGAGGTAACAAATACTTGCTTTTGATAGTAAACTTGTTGAGCTCTCACTAATTGACGCATAATCACATACTTCCATTTTTCTTATTAACATTTAATACCGGTGCACCTTATGGGGTACACTAGGTCTAATCGCTTCTTCCATTTCTTGCATTTACTTTGCTAACTCCTTCACTTTAACTGGCGCCATTCTTTCGGGGCCTTGGACACTGGCTTCATTTCAGGTGTTGAGTCAGTCACGAACTCAATTTCTATATCCGAAGGAAATGTTGATAACTCATCCAAAAACATAACTTGAAACTCCTTAATTACTATAAAATCTTCAAACTTTGTTTGCTTCCGACTTTTATGTATTCCTTAATCACCATAAGGCTCATATCTTAATCACCGCAATTATCATTAACAAATTCGTTACCTTCTTTCATCTTCTGAACCTCCTCACCTTCTCATTTGGCATCCTCAGAATTATCTTTTCGTCACGACGGTCTGTCTAGACATCACGCTTTAGTAGTCAATCCCTTCCTTAGAATAATATCAAATCTTCTTACCTTCCAGGATATCAATTCTACACAACTTATTTCCAGGAATTTCAATTCACCATTGGTACTCACTTATTTAACAATTACACGTTCTTGACTTGCTAGTCCTTTAATCACAATCTTATCAATTCAACAGGATAATTCATCTTATCAACAAAACTTTGAGAGATAAATAATTAAGTTTCTCCCACATCTTTTAATACTTTAACGCATAAGGTATTCACCCTGATCATCCATATCATCACGTCCGTATTCTGAATAACATATTTCACCGGAAAATCGCATATTCTCGTTCTGGAAAATGTATTCCTTATTGGAGTAGATTCCCTTGATTCTTAGTGGCTTCTTCACTGGGACTAGTGATTTGCAATCGTCGCCAGGTGACCTTATTTCCTTCCCATACATAAGATGTAGACGGAACTTCGTCCACTTGATTCAGGATACGTTGATTTCTGTTTGAAAACTTCTTGCAAAGAATGACAATACAACGAAACGACTAGAAGGATTCAAAATTCAACAAAAAATAGAGTTGAAAAGAAAGAAGAAGTAAGGATTTGAATATGAATGAGACAACCACATTGGTACTTAAGATGGCCAGTCTTTCGTACCATATGGCATACAGCATATGATTAGGTGGCGTCCCACCCGACTCTTCGTCATTCTGACAAAGTGTCTCACCATAAATCAGAAAGCAAAATTTGAGGGAAATAATTAAATTTGAAAGGAATGAAATATCCTCCTTTTCGATATCATAGCAAGGAGTTTATTTAAGAAAAGAAGTTCATACTTATTTAGGAATCAAAAAGGGAATATACGCTGTAATATTGAAGACAAGAATGATACCATTGGTCACCATCCACATTTCACTTATATTCATCTTTCGAGCTTGTTCGATCATATCCCCATTGTTTCATATAATAACTTTTAGAAAGTACGTTGAAATGCCTTCGCAAATTAAGCATTATGGTAGATTCTTACTTGTCACGTCTTGCGTCTTTAGCATCACACCTCTACATATAATACTTTAACAACTCGATTATAATGACATCCCTACCAGACAACCTCGAGTTTCCTTTTTCAATTTAGAATAACCCCGAAGCATCCAACATAGCGATCCTTGTGTTAATAATATTCTTCTTTTTAGGAAATCTGAAAATCTTCTCAATCTCCTTCAGTCATACTCAGACTTCTGTTTGATCAGTGAATTCTTTGAACTTGGATAATTCTGTAATTGGATGAGTAATTGCTCCATATACTGATTCTGTTATTAATCTTATCAAACAATATTTGTACCTTTCTGTTGAGAATAACCAACTTCTTCATAATCACGGATCACTTTGTCCTCTAAATTAACAATACTAAGTCTGAAACAGCATTCTTCCAGGTAATCCGGGCTTTCTAACAAACAAGAAACTCAAATAGTAACTTGACAACCAATGTTTAAAAATCATTTTATTCAAAAAGGCTTTTAGAAATTTGTAAAGAAAAATCTTTTTCGAAAACTTGTTTTAAAAGTTTAGAAAATCACAAACCTGGTTGCCCTTACTGTATGAGTTGGTTGTTGTCCTTCCGACTTATAACAAGGTACCATATTAAAGAAACAATTACATAAAAGTTCGTTCACTCCAATTTACCTTTTCTCCTTTATTGGGTTCATTTGCCTTCCTTAATCAACGAAAACTTCAATTGTTGTTGCATGTTATTTTATTCGTAGCTTCATGTCAAAGCTTCCATACTGGTAATACTCCCGACATTACCGTTGTAGTAGTTTAGTAAAACAGGCTATCCAATAGTCAATAAGTCTATTTCATAGAACAAAGTTTGCTCGTATCATATCACATTACTACTTTACATATCACATTTATCATATCATCATCATTTAATTTCACAAAAATCCCAGGTTTATTCTTTTCTCTCTTACTCTTTCAAAATTCATCTACTTCATCCCATACTTATTCACGGGTGGCTTAGTCACTAAGGGCTTCTTTTAACCCGATAACAGCTATCCTCTGAAACACTAAAATCTCCTTTCTGAACTTCATCTCACCTCTATTTATAACTCAAGCGCTCACCATTTACTGTAGCTCTCGAATCCATCCTTGTAGGTACAATTGCTTCATAGGACAAGTTCTAAACTGGGGGTATAAAATAGGATGTAAGGTAAATTAAAGAGATACGCTCATAGCCGAATGTCCAGTGAAAGAAGAATAATCAGATGGAGGTTCTTGAATAGGTAATCTCATATTAAAAGATGGAAAAGTAGCGCAGAATACCTTGAAGAAGTGTAACCGTTATAACAGAAGGTAGTGCCATTAATACTGATGGAGGAACAAGGTACAAATCCAATTTGAAAGAAGATGACGATCCTCAAATGGAAAGCTCCAAACGATCAAATGACATCAGGAAATCAGGATCTGCCATTGCCGTTGTCTGGAAATCACGTCACAAGCTGAGAATCCCAAATCGCAATACGAACTGTGCCGGAGACCTACTATACCGTCGCACTCAACCTCACAACGTCTATTCTTTCTATTTCCTACTCCTAATCCAAACCCTCTACCCCTTCCTGACAATCTAGGCTTGTTTCAGTGACTTATAACATGTAGCTCTGATACCAACCTGTGGCGCCCTCCAAACCCGGGTCAGAAGTTTGGGGTCCACAACACAAACACAATATATCAACCTGTATATAAAATATTAATTGCAATGACCCTGCTCTATATAACCATGGATCGCAACAGGTTTAAGTATGAAAACAAGCCACAACCTTAATTTTTATTACAATGTACCAAATCCCAACTAATATAATTTACAACTGATAATAAAATTATTCTTACAATCTTACTATCTCACTACCTCCATAAGCTTCTGTTAGCTCGATCCAACTCAAACTGGAATCCTAGCTCGTACATTGAACTGGGAAACCTCACTATCAACCGTATTCCTTTTTAACTGTAGAATACATAAAAAGATTCGGAAGAGTGAGCTAACTAGCTCAGCAAGTCATAATAACAATAACTGAGGTTAAACAATGATCAAGTGAGATGATTCAGATGAATCAAGTTTCTTTTTAATTAATCATTAGAATTGATATATTCATTTTAAGTTATAAAACCAAGGTTAGGCTGCTGATCAGTCATGCACTAACCCCGAGCAAAGCATACAACACTGCTCTAATTACTGGATCCAAGGCACATATTGGCCTAATTCGACCACGAATCTGGTCTGACCACGAATCTGGTCCACATAAGAAAACTATCCAATTCTAAAACAATTCAGTGTAATAAACGATGTAATTCAATAAGCAAGATCATAATCCACATTGATAAAGCATTTGTACAAAAGCGTAATGTGTTTCATGAGTGTCATAAGGGTATATCAAGGTATTGATATACGAGAAATAGTTTTCAATCTGTAAAAGGATCAGGTATTAGACAAATAATGGTTTTTCAAGGTATAGTTCTTTGAGGTTTTAAAGAATGGTTGCAGTATATAAGTTTCTGTGTTTTCAAACAATTTTTGTTTCAGTGTTTGGTGTTCGGTAGTTATACCTTTGGGGAGTAGTATCATATTGGTGTGATTTGATATCTGAGGATCAACAAAGGATGGTTTACAAAGAATAAGGCTTGCGGCTCAAGATCAAGAAAGAATCAGGATTCAATGGTAAGTAGTTTAAAACACTTGCATTATAAAATAGGAGTTATGTTTAATAATAGCAACATGTTATGAAACAGTTCGAAAACATTGGTAATATGTCTTGAAGAAAAGTTCAGAAATACTTGCCTTACAAGGCTTTACAATTATTATTGATCAACTCTGAGCCAACTCTGCTATTCAGGCTCTAACTTCCAACCACTAGATCCCATTGGATTCGACTTTGACACTCAGGTCTTTCTGTCGAAACTCTACTGAGCTCGTCAACTGACCACTAGATTATCTTTAGTCCATCGTCCACTTTCAGGTTCCTGACTATAACATACAGGGTCGAAATACCCTACGTTAGACGTCTAGGTATGCTTGACATATCCTCGATACTAATTCTTATCCAAAGATATTCAAACCCGACTCGTAATTATTCATATTCGAATAACACAGACAACAATTAGGCTTCACATTCTTGAAATCGATCCAGTGTTCGTTTTTAGAAAATACGTATATTCGTCATTTTACGAAATTAGGGTTACTGTGTTTTGGACAAAACATAAAACACAACATACAATCAGGTTCTGTATAAAACATACATATATGTATTTACTTATACTCGCTCGACGTTCCGATAATCCTCGGATACGTTCCCGTATTTCCGTAGTTTGATTTTCCCGGAAATCGGGCAGCGTCCCCTTTGTTTATCGGACTGCCCGTCGAAACATCAATCGATGTTAAACCAACAATAATCAAATTCACAACTACAATTCCAACCACCAGTTCAATTCAATAATCAATCCAATCACAATTCGTCAACTAACTTACGTACTCGACTTTAATATAAAATCAAATTCTCGTTTCAACGATAATCTTACAAACTAATTTTATTTATTTTAAAATATTAGGACTCAGAATAAACATCACAGTCCACCGTTGACTCACCGAAGTTCATCGTCAACGGTGGTAAAATTACGGGTACCCGATAAATTTCGGGTTTCCAACGTAATTTCACCGATTACAAAATAAATTCCCGCACGAATTATACTATCATGAAATCAGTCAACAATATTCCTGCACAGAACAACGAAAATTTTAAACAATCGAACCAATCATAGACAGGAACCCATAACACAGACCCTTTTCCTACACGCGCTCACGCGCCAAAAACAGAAAGTAAAATAACACAACCGCCAGTCGCCGAAGACAGAAACACAGAGAAGCACAACAACAGTAACACCACCACATCACTTAATTGTACCTATACACGCGTATATACACACACGCATATACGCAAAATCGACCAAGAACAAAACCGAAGCTAGCACCCAGGAACTGATAGAGCGGCTGGAACCTCACCAGAAACGGGTAATCGGGAAGCCACGAGAAGGGGAGCAGAAAATTGAGAGAGGAAAATAGAGAGGTAACGAGAGAAGAGAGGAGAGAGCGGAGAGGTACAGGTGACAAAAATAGGGGAGGAACTGTGTTTGCTGTTGTTTTTGTTTTGTTTTTCTTTTTGCGTTTTTTTATTTATTCCATTAATGCAGCACTGCCACGATTCACAATGGCTGAAGAAAAATCGACACGTATCAGTCCCTAAGCTACTAATTAGACACGTGTCCTACCCCTTCCCGAAAATCTGGTTTTTGCCTTAAAATTTGAAATATAACGAATTAAGTTGCATTTAAAACAGACTCTGAAAATCACAAAAATAATCTTAAAATGTTATAAATATCCCGAAGTAAATAAAAACGTAAATTTCGAAATTATAACAATTTTTAAAATGCACTTTATATCCGCTTTTATCAATGAAGCGAAACAACGAGCGCGTGAAATTAATCCCGAAAATTTCCAAAATAATTTTAAAATTCTCGGAATATTCCAAACTTAAATAAATATGAGTTTCATAATTTTTGAAGAATTTTAGCATTAAATACGGATTTTACAAATAAAAGCATTCAGAAAATCATCTAAAGATAAATAATTAATAAAATATTGATTTCTTAATTTTATAAAATCCTAAAAATAATTATTGTAATTATAAAATCATAAAAATAATTTTTGAAACATTCCCCATATTTATGCAAATAAATTTGCACCAAATCCACTTTTGAAAATGAAAACAATCGAATACGATTCCATAATTAATCACACGAACAACCCGGTATATTATAAATTACACCTATATAATAATCAACCAACACAGAGCGGTCAAAACTGATAGGGATAAATAAATCCTAATTGTATAAATAAATATTGCAAGGTGTGGGCTGCTAGGCCCAATAAGAAGATGTATGACATTCAGACCAAGAAGGTCAACACATTGATCAGGCCAGATGGACCAGATCAGGCCTGATGGAACAAAGAAGGCCCAAAAACCCTGATTATTTATTAATTTCGTAATTAATAAATAAAGGAGGAAAATAGCTATTAAGATAAGTCCTAGTGGGGATATAAATCCTTGTAGATTGGCCTCAAGGGGACCTATAAGGATAAGGAATCAGTTTCCTACTATCTAGGACTCCAAAGTCCATTCTAATTATGAGACTTGCCCACCAAGTCTCCTATACCAAGTCCAATTCAAGGACTCTCAACATCTATATAAGGGGTCTCGCCCCACAAATCAGAACTACATTTTTTGGCTTTATTCTCTAATTCACAGAGATACGTAGGCATCTCGTAAAGGCAGAGTTGAGCTACGAAACACGAGAGCAGCCATTAAAGGCCTTGAGCTCCCGAATCTTAGTAATAAATACAGCAAATAATAACCTTAGTTTTTTATCCATAACATTTGGCGCCGTCTGTGGGACGTGAACAACAACCATGGCGAGAACACGGAGAACAACTAGCGCTCTGGAGGAGGGAACACCATCAGGGACAACTCAGGTGATTTCGTCAACCGTGGAGATTCCTCCCCACTCAACTTATGCATCTACTCAAGCGGAAACCTAGATAGGGGCAACTCAATCTCAGCCACAAGGGACGACTCCCCCGACTATTCAAGGTACGAATCCTCAAGTTCAACAAGTACATATACCTGTGAATTCTCGACCCGTCGGGTATGAATATTCAACTGTTGTTACCACTAACCCCCCTTATGGGTGCCCCTTTACCCCGAGGTTGGAGGAAGTGGATATGCTGGGCGAAGTGAAGCACGGGGGCAATCACCCCTTATATACGAGGTTTGGCTCCTATCCCCGAGGATCGGGAATTTTCTGGTCCTTACACTGAGAGAGATTCCGAATCTTCGGATGATGAAGTGGCCCCAAGAAGGAGACGTCCAGGCAAGGAGCCGATGGCCGATGGAAGGCAACGCCCTCGAAGCACCCAAGGGGCGAATCCCCAGGAAGTGCAGGAAAGGATAAGGGCTCATGAGGCTGAGATCCAAAGGATGAGGCGTGACTTGGAAGCTCACCAGACCACCAGACCCCAGATGCCTCCTAGGGGGAGAAATCCTCCTCCTGTCATAGACCTGGATGGTCCGGTACGAAGAAGGGTTGTCTTTCCAAGAACTGATCCAAGCAATCTCCTTCCCCTTGGAGACCCTGATGATCCAACTCCACCCTTCACAGAAGAAATAATGAATGCCCATATCTCAAAGAAATTCAAGATGCCCACTATCAAAGCCTATGATGGCACCGGAGACCCCGCTAACCATGTCAGGACATTCTCTAATGCACTGCTGCTGCAACCCGTAAATGACGCTATTAAGTGCCGGGCCTTCCCTCAAACCCTGTCGGGTATGGCTCAAAGATGGGAGCTAAGGAATCCTTGAGAGATTACCTGAATTGTTTCACAAAGGAGGCTTTAAAAGTCCCGGACCTTGATGATAAGGTAGCCATGATAGCACTGCAACAAGGAACTAGGGACGAATTTTTTAAGATGTCCTTGGCCAAACGTCCCCCTGTAAGCATGTTGCAGCTCCAAGAGAGGGCAGGAAAGTATATCAAGGTTGAAGAAAGTATGAGGAAGACCGTAGTAAGTAATGAGCCCACTGGAGGCAAGAAGCGGAAAACTGATTTAGAATATATTGCAAACGACAAATATCCTAGGACCGAACAAAACCCTGATTCAACCCCCAAGAGGGGAGGACCTGGGCAAAAGTTCACTGAATACGCTAAGCTGAATGCTCCTAGAAGTCAGATTTTGATGGAGATTGAGAAAGACAGAGATATTCGCTGGCCTAAGCCCTTGAAGGCTGATCCCGCCAAGCTAGATAAGGGCAAGTATTGCAGGTTTCACAAAGATGTTGGCCATGACACCGATGAGTGTAGGCAATTGAAAGATGAAATTGAGTTTTTGATTCGAAAAGGAAGATTGAACAAGTATACTGGAGATGGAGGGGACAAAAATAATATTGGAAGGAAGAACTTTGAAGATCGTAGGAGGGACCAAGACGATCAGGGGCGGAATCCCCAACCTAGAGGGCCGGTTATAAATGCAATTTTTGGAGGACCGCGACGCCCTCGAGGGCCTGTGATAAACACGATCTTTGGAGGTCCAACTGCTGCTGGATTGTCCAAAAATTCCAGAAAGGCATATACTAGGGAGGTTATGCATATTGTTGGAGATGCCCCGAAGAGGGCCAGGACAGAAGTAGCATTGGCTTTTGATGATTCCGACCTAGAGGGTGTGAAGTTTCCCCATGACGGCCCGCTGATCATAACACCGATAATAGGAAATAGCCCGGTTAAGAGGGTCCTTGTGGATAATGGTGCTTCTGTGGATATCTTGCTCCATGACACCTTTCTAAGAATGGGGTATAACGACTCCCAGTTGACACCAACCGACATGCCGATATATGGATTTGCTGGAGTAGAATGTCCTGTGGAAGGGATAATCAAATTGCCGACCACCATAGGTACGGAACCAAGGCAAGCAACGCAGATGCTGGAATTTGTGGTGGTAAAGGCTAGTTCAACTTATAATGCTATCATGGGGAGAACAGGGATACACGCCTTCAAGGCAGTCCCCTCTTCCTACCATTCAGTCATGAAGTTTCCCACCCGAAACGGGATTGGAGAAGAGAGAGGAGATCAAAAAATGGCTAGAAGCTGTTATGTTGCCTCTTTGAGGGCAGATGGAGTCGGGGGGCAGGTTCTTCCTATTGAAGATATGGATGTTCGAGAAAATGATGAGAATAGAGGAAGGCCAACAGAAGAATTGGTTTCGGTTCCTTTAGACCCCGAGAATCCTGAGAGGATGACTTTCATTGGAGCCACATTAGAGGAGCCCCTTAGAGGGAAGTTAGTGAAATTTTTACAAGAAAATAGTGATGTGTTTGCATGGTCAGCAGCTGATATGCCGGGCATAGACCCGGAGTTCATTACTCACAAGCTAAACGTGGATCCAAGCCGGAAGACAGTAAAACAAAAGAAAAGAATTTTTGCCCCGGAAAGACAAGAGGCTATAAAACAGGAAGTAGAAAAGCTCTTAGAGGCTGGTTTCATTGAGGAGATTCAATTTCCGGAGTTGTTAGCAAACCCTGTAATGGTGAAGAAGGCTAATGGAAAGTGGAGGATGTGTATAGACTTCACTGATCTGAATGATGCATGCCCCAAAGACTGCTTTCCGCTGCCTAGAATTGATACTTTGATTGATGCCACTGCTGGACATGAGATGCTGAGTTTCATGGATGGATTTAGCGGATATAACCAGATCAAAATGCATAAGGATGACATTCCAAAGGTATCATTTATCACTGACTTTGGTGTTTATTATTATCTTGTTATGGCGTTTGGTCTCAAGAATGCAGGAGCCACCTATCAAAGGTTGGTGAATAGAATTTTTAAGGATCTTATTGGTAAGACTATGGAAGTCTATGTTGATGACATGTTAGTCAAGAGTCTAGTAAAGACTGATCATATAGCCCATTTAAGGGAAGCTTTTGAGGTCCTGAGGTACCACAAGATGATGTTGAATCCTACGAAGTGTGCTTTCGGAGTAGGATCTGGAAAATTCTTGGGATTGATGGTCTCAAAAAGAGGAATTGAGGCTAACCCCGATAAAATAAAGGCGATCCTGGACATGGAACCACCAAAAACTATCAAGGATGTTCAGAAGCTCATAGGAAGGGTTGTTGCGCTAGGACGATTCATCTCCAAGTCAGGAGACAAGTGCTTGTCATTCTTCAAGTCACTAAAGAACATTAAAGACTTTGTATGGAGTGAGGAAAATCAGAAGGCATTTGAAGAGTTAAAGAAGTATATGGGCCAGGCCCCGTTGTTGGCCAAGCCAGTTCTGAGTGAAGTTTTATTCTTGTACTTGGCTGTTTCAGAGAGCGCCTTGAGCGCGGTGTTGGTTAAGGAGGAACTGAAAGTCCAGAAACCCGTATACTATGTCAGCAAAATCTTGCATGGTGCTGAGTTGAATTATTCAACTATTGAGAAATTCGCTTTAGCCTTGGTAATGGCTTCAAGAAAGCTGCGTCCTTATTTTCAAGCTCACCAGATTGAAGTGCTAACAAATCAGCCACTGAGAAATATCATTCACAATCCCAAGGCAAGTGGGAGACTGATTAAATGGGCAATAGAGTTGGGAGAGTTCGATCTCAAGTATAAGCCACGTACGGCTATAAAAGCCCAGGCACTAGCTGACTTCGTGGTGGAATGTACCATACCCAACCAAGAAGTCGGGGGGCAGGAAGATACCATACCTCAAGACAAGGGAGTCGACAATGGGGACAGGGAGAAGGATGATAAGGAGAAAGAATTTTGGGTTCTCTATTTTGATGGAGCATCAAAAACAAATTCCAGTGGAGCAGGGTTGGTTTTGCAAAGCCCTGATGGATTCTTAATTGAGTATGCTATGAAGCTAGACTTCCCAACCACAAACAATGAGGCAGAGTATGAAGCCCTGATTGCTGGCCTTGGTCTAGCTGGGACACTTAGAGTCAAAAACTTAAAGGTCTGTGGAGACTCGAAGCTGATCATATCCCAGGTAAAGGGAGAATTTGAGGCAAGGGATGATACAATGGCTAAATATGTTCGCCTAGTAAGGGCTGTGATGACCCAATTTAATGAATGCCATGTTGAACACATTCCAAGGGAAGAAAATGCTAAAGCAGATGCGCTATCAAAGTTTGCTTCATCTGAGATTGAAGAAAGTTCAGGAAGTGTGTACTTCCGTGTTTTGAAGCACGAAGCATAGATGTTAAGCTTGTGGCTCCCATAGGCTTGGGGACGTCATGGATTGATCCCATCAAGGCTCACATTCAGACCGGTTGGTTGCCAAGCGATGCAACTGAGGCACGGAAGCTAACTATTCCAGCACTAAGGTACTCCTTGATAGATGGAATTCTGTATAAGAGATCTTTCGTGGTTCCTTACTTGAGGTGTCTCAGGCCCGACGAGGCACGCTTGGCTCTTGAGAAAGTGCATGAAGGTATTTGTGGGCAACACTTGGGGGGCAGGGCCTTGGCTCATAAGATAACCCGTTTAGGCTTCTATTGGCCAGAAATGATGGCTGATGCCAAAGAATATATGAAGAAGTGTGATCGCTGTCAGAAGCATGCACCAGTTGTTAGACAACCCCCCGAGATGCTGACCTCTATCGACTCACCTATTCCCTTTGCTATGTGGGGGATGGATATTTTAGGGCCTTTTCCTATGGCCACGGCACAAAGGAAGTTTCTGATTGTAGCCATTGATTATTTCACCAAGTGGATCGAAGCCAAACCCTTGGCCAAAATCACAACTAAGCAGGTTGCACAATTCCTGTGGGAAAACATTATGTGCCGATATGGAATTCCCTGTATCCTCGTCACTGACAATGGAACACAATTCAACAATGAGGAATTTAAGAAGTATTGTGAAGAAAATGAAATTGAGTTACGATTCACCTCTGTGGCTCACCCGCAAGCCAATGGGCAAGCAGAGGTAGCAAATCGGATAATCCTGGATGGACTAAAGAAGAGGATCGAGAAGTCAAGAAATAATTGGGTGGATGAAATACTTCCAATATTATGGGCCTACAGGACTACCTGTAGAGTCACGACAGGAGCAACTCCCTTCATGTTGGCATATGGGGCAGAAGCAGTAGTTCCAGTAGAGATATCACATTCATCTCCAAGGATTCAGGCTTTCAATGCAGAAGAAAATGAGGAAGGGCAGAGGTTAGCCCTGGATTTAATCGATGAAGTGCGAGATAAAGCACATGCAAAGATAGTAGAATATCAGAAAAAAGCTTCATTCTACTACAACTTAAGGGTTAAAGAAAGGTTCTTTAAACAAGGTGACCTAGTCTTGAGGAAGATAGAAGCTTCGGGGGTAGGACAGAAAGGGAAACTTGCCCCAAATTGGGAAGGGTCGTACAAAGTCAAGAGCGTTCAGGGTAGAGGAACCTACAAGCTGGAGACTACGGATGGTTTTGAAGTCTCGAGAACCTGGCATGCACAAAACCTGAAGGTTTACTACGTGTAAGATGGTCGAAGTACGATTCTCACTTGTCATTGTGACAAGTAGGTTTAAAAGCACCTTGAAGCTTTGTTTGCATAGGATTTTTATTTTTTAGCTATTATAGATCAGGGTCGAACCCATATTATGTAAGGTTTTGGAAAACCAGACTTAAAATTGAAGAGTTCGAAATTATTTCAACCTATGGATGTTTGAGTTGTGATAATACTTGTGTGGCCCATTAAGCCAAGTTTGAATATTAAAGCATCGGAAAAATAAAGGAGAGAATGCAAATAAGGAAAGTAGCATATAAAATAGCCCCGGAGGGTAATAAGTTTTAATACAAACAAAAGTCCAGACATAAGTTAAGGATAAAATTACAGAATAGAAAAACTACTCCTCCATGCGGGAGCCTTCATTCTCTTGCTCCTTATCAGCGCCTTCAGCATCCTTCGCAGGAGAAGCGGGAGGAGAAGCAGTGTTAGGATCCAAGATGCGATCATCTGGCTGAGGGGAGTTGAAGATGGCGTCTATGCTGTCCTCCGATTCAGCCTGCTCGGGACTTATAAAGTCCTTAGGGTCGACTAAGCCCGGGTGCTTCTCAGAAACCGCCTTTACGGCCGCATCCCATCCCTGAGTAAACTGTAGGGAATAAAGACCCTCATCATGAATCTCCATGAGATTCTTAAACTTGTCAGATCCATGTAGTCATCAATGAGCTTATCCTTATCGTTCCTAAGTTTCACCAGCTCGGAATGAGCCTTAGCCAGCTCCTCTTTCTTCGTGTCCAGCTTCTTCTCCAGGACCTTGGCTCTCTCTTCCCATTTCTTCATCTCCTTCTCAAACCCATCTGAGTTACCCTTCCAGGACCTAGCCTGGTGGAGGGCCGCCTGGAAGTAGGTATTACTCTGCAAAGAAATATGTATGAGTTAACACAAGTTCGTTGAAATACGAGAAAATTGGGATTCAAAGAAAAAGAGAAAAAAGAAAGTTACCGCAGCTTGGGCTTGAGAACCCAGACGCTCAATAGTCTCGATATCACTCCCCGTAATAATGTCAGTAAAGTCATGGGGAGTGATGGAATGGTACGACCAATCCTTAGCATGTTTGGTGGATCCAACCACCGTATCGCTCCTCCTGAAGCCCCAGTTAGGCCTGAAGGAATGTGCCTTAAGTGGAGGATCCACATCGTCCCCCAACTCGACCACCGGGACGTGGGGCTTAAGAAAAGAAGGACCGTCAGGTTTGCTCCTGGGGTCCTTGTTTAGCTTGGCCCTCTTCTGGCGGCCTGACTCTCCTTCCTTGGGCCTGTTGACATTATTGATGGCCTCGCAAGCTGAAAAAGAAAGATAGAAAGAATATTAAATCGCAGGAGAGATAAAATGTTACAATTAAAGGGAAGGAAACATGGTTATCCAGTTATAAATTTACCCTTATCACTGGCCTGAGAGAGACCAACTTTCTTCAAGAAAAACTCCTCTAAAAGGGTCCAGGTGTCTGTTTTCCCATCATCCAAAATTAAGGCTTGGTAGGCCACCTCCTCCTCATCAGATAATCTGATGCTACCTGGACTCCCATCTGACACTTTGCAAAAGAGCCTACGGAAGAGTGTGGCCCAATCACCCCCAGCCCAGGTCAGCCTCACAAACTCGTCCCTCCATTTAGGGTTATTCTCAACTATGGAATTACTATCGAAGATATGAGGGATTTTGGGCCGTTGACGAATTAAAACCCAACCTGGTTGACTCATGGCGCTATTATAGAATTGGAAAACTTTCCTAAAGACAGCTACGGAAAGAGGATAATTGTTTCGAAGACAAAGGACCATAAAACAGATAATGTTCCTCCAAGCGTTAGGAGGGAGTTGACAAGGGTTAATTTGTACATCTGCAAGTAAGCGAGGAATAAATTCATGGAATAGGAACCTGAGACCCGCGGTCAGGGCTCCTCGATAGATAAACAAAGTATCCCCCTCCCAATTACAAGTCCTATCCCCAGGGGCGGCTGGAGTAATCCTAAGGTGGGGTGGAAGTCTGTACAGGGTGTTCATAGACTCTATCCTACCATCTAACTCATGAAAGGTGTTACCGTGATTATACGAATCTAACTCAGATAGAGAGGGATATTCATCACCCCTCAAGTTAATCATATCAAGTAGGGAAGTATATGGAGATTGAATTTGAATGTTTGTACCTCTCTTAGAGACATTCATCTTCTGCAAACGAGCCAAGTCACGATCCGCCATTGATATGCTTCGGTTGAAGGCTTGAAACCTAGAAAAACCTGAGAAAGGTGGAGCTGCGGTGGCTGAGGTCGCCGGAAATTGCCTTCTCAAAGGGAGAGAACTCTAGAGAAGTTTATAAGAGAAAATGAGAGATGTGAGGTGAAATGAGGATTCTCACTTCACACTACACTTATATAGGCGAAAAGCTCGGGATACGAGGCATTTCTAGGCCCATTTAGCCAGGCCCAACCTAAAAGCCCATCAACCAGAAATATCAGGAATAATCTAGAAACTCCTGTGGAATTTGAAAGGTCAAAAATCGACCAGAGTTTTAAATTGGTTCGATCAGAGTCCTGATCGATGCAGAAGAGAGTCCTGATCGATATCTCATTCGAACAGGAGGGAAGAAATCCCCTAAGTTCGATCAGAGTCCTGATCGACGCAGAAGAGAGTCCTAATCGATATCTCATTCGAACAGGAGGGAAGAAATCCCCTAAGTTCGATCAGAGTCCTGATCGACGCAAAAAAGGATCCTGATCGATATCTCATTCGAACTGGAGGGAAGAAATCCCCTAAGATCGATCAGAGTCCTGATCGACACAGAAGAGAGTCCTGATCGATATTCTATTCGATCAGAATGGTAGAAAGCCACTTAATTCGATCAGAATCCTGATCGAAATCGATCAGGAATCCTGGTCGATTAGGCCCATGTATCAGTCGACTAGGGTGTCACTTTGAAGGCCAATTCGATCAGAGTCCTGATCGAAATCGATCAGGAATCCTGTCGACCAGAATGTAAGTTCCTGAGCTAATTCGATCAGGATCCTGATCGAAATCGGTCAGGAATCCTGATCGATTTTGTATACATCCTGATCGATTTTGTATACATCCTGATCGATTTTTTATACATCCTGATCGATTTTAAGGCAGAAAATTAGGGAAAATCTAGAAATTAGGGATAAATCCCAGAAAATTAGGGAAAAATCCAGAAATTAAGGATAAATCCCAGAAAATTAGGGAAAACCCCAGAGAATTAGGGAAAAATCCAGAAATTAAGGATAAATCCCAGAAAATTAGGGAAAACCCCAGAAAATTAGGGAAAATCCAGAAATTAGGGAAAAACCCAGAAAATTAGGGAAAATCCAGAAATTAAGGATAAATCCCAGAAAATTAGGATAAATCCCAGAAAATAAGGGAAAATCCAGAAAATTAGGGACAAATCCCAGAAAATTAGGGAAAAATCCAGAAATAAAGGAAAAATCATTATAAATGTGTAGGTCGCTCCACACTTTACACAAAAATGAAACTCTGTAAGGGAATGAATAGACTTAACTTCTGCGAAACCTAATCAATGTTTCCCAAAAGTTGGGGGGCAAATGATAGGGATAAATAAATCCTACTTGTATAAATAAATATTGCAAGGTGTGGGCTGCTAGGCCCAATAAGAAGATGTATGACATTCAGACCAAGAAGGTCAACACATTGATCAGGCCAGATGGACCAGATCCGGCCTGATGGAACAAAGAAGGCCCAAAAACCCTGATTATTTATTAATTTCGTAATTAATAAATAAAGGAGGAAAACAGCTATTAAGATAAGTCTTAGTGGGGATATAAATCCTTGTAGATTGGCCTCAAGGGGACCTAAAAGGATAAGGAATCAGTTTCCTACTATCTAGGACTCCAAAGTCCATTCTAATTATGAGACTTGCCCACCAAGTCTCCTATACCAAGTCCAATTCAAGGACTCTCAACATCTATATAAGGGGTCTTGCCCCATAAATCAGAACTACGTTTTTTGGCTTGATTCTCTAATTCACAGAGATACGTAGGCATCTCATAAAGGCAGAGTTGAGCTACGAAACACGAGAGCAGCCATTAAAGGCCTTGAGCTCCTGAATCTTAGTAATAAATACAGCAAATAATAACCTTAATTTTTTATCCATAACAAAAACCAATACACATATTTTATTTAATAATTTCGGTAATAATCACATATTTAAATAATTCAAAAACACATGAGTCGTTATATTAATTGTACCAATATATGGTGGCAAATGACTCTAATAGGGTGCAAAATTACTCTAATATGGTGTAAAGTAACTTACAAGGTTAATTAAAGCAAAAATGTGGCCCAAAATTAACTTGTATAAAAGTGGTACTAAGAGGTGGTCAAAAGATGTCAAATTGAATGTATATGATGTTAACATGTCAATTCTACCAATATATGGTTGAAGGTGACTCTTATAGGGTGCAAAATCACTCTAATATGGTGTAAAGTGACTTACAAGGTTGATTAGAGCGAACAAATGTGGCCTAAAATTGACTTGTATAAAAGTGGTACCAAGAGATATTAAAAGGATGTCAAATTGGATGTATATTATGTCATCATATTAATTGTACCATTATATAGTGCAATTGACTCTTATAGACTGTAAATTTATTTTAATATGGCTGGAAGTCACTTACATGGTTGATTAGAGCCAAAATGTGGCCCAAAATTGACTTTTATAAAAGTTGTACCAAGAAGTGGTTAAAAGATGTCAAGTTGAATGTATATGATGTAAACATGTCAATTGTACCAATATATGGTGGAAATTAACTCTTATAGGGTGCAAAATAACTCTAATATGTTGTAAAGTGACTTAAATGCTTGATTAGAGCCAAAATGTGGCCCAAAATTGACTCGTATAAAAGTGGTACCCAGAGGTAGTTAAAGGATGTCAATTGCATGTATATGATGTTTACATGTCAATTCTACAATTTAATGGTGGCAAGTGACTCTTATATGGTGCAAAATCACTCTAATATGGTGTAAAGTGACTTACAAGGTTGATTTGAGCCTAAATGTGGCCCAAAATTGACTCGTATAAAAGTGGTACCAAGAGGTGGTAAAAGATGTCTAATTGCATGTATATGACGTTAATATATCAATTGTACCTATATATGGTGGAAAGTGACTCTTAAAGGGTTCAAAGTGACTCTAATATGGTGAAGAGTGACATACATGGTTGATTAGAGCCAAAAATATGGGACAAAATTGACTCGTATGAAAGTGGTAGAAAGAGGTGGTAAAATTATGTTGAATTGGATGTATATGATGTTAACATATTAATTGTACCAATACATGTGTGGCGCCCCAAAACCCGGGGTCAGGAGTCTCGGAAGCCACGCTATCTAAACTCACACAACTCACACTACAATATATAAATACTCACGCTTCACGACCCCACACTTAACACACACACACACTACAGGTTATTGTCTTGGAAACGAACCATCATTACTAGAGAAATTTTATTACAACCCAAATATAATTAGTCTTACCGGGGGTGACCTTTAAGTAAGGTTAATCCGCCGGCCGAATATACGCTTCATATTTCTAATTTTACATAAACCATACTTATAAATAAGCCGAACTATAAACAACTGAAAACTAATCCAGCTTATTCCGACTATCGGAGGTACTACACCAAAAAATCTACGGAACAGCTGGCCATTTCCTACCCGTTTCCTGGCTGTGGTTCTCATGGAAGGCATCTTGATTCACTGTTGTGTTGTGTCAATTTAAGAAAACAAGTGTGAGCTAAGATGCTCAGCATAATAATGTACAGTATGAAAATGGCTGTGTAATAACATCATATATTATATATATGTTTTATTTAAAAGTAGATTTCTCGGTGTCCCACACCTTCTTATGAGAATAATTCTTTTAAGGGGTTTTTATAACCTGCGAATACCTTAATAGTAATCCAAGCACCTAGGCTTGGGTTACGGTATTGCATATCAATTCCAATTGGAAGATTTTGGACATCTCACAGGAGCCACCGCATATGATGATCAGTCGTCCTACGGAAAGTAACCTTCTTTACTAGTAAAAGGACTAATATCGTCATCTCTCGGGTATCACCCTGGTCGTATTCGGGCTACGTGTCCAATTTTCGGGTATACACATACTTCACAAGTTCCTGAGTACACAAAGTATCTTCGCCTGCGGTACCTTTGGTAGCCCATCCAGCATATGTAGTACCAGAGTCTACCCCTCCATTGTCCTTCAACAGAATTCTATCCATCCCGGGAACTTGAACCACATCGAAGTTCCCCAAGCATTTTGCTTGTTGATAGAGATTATTTATCTTTTTAGAATATAAGTGTATATATATGTATATACGTACTTCCGATAATTTCGGAGGAAGTACTAGGGATGTGAGTTGACCGTTGTCAACAGATAATTAATAAGGGGAAAAGTTTCTTCTTGAATCTATATTCAATATAATAATAAGTCGGGATAATATTCACCGACGATCTGAAATTATTCGAATGATACTTCTAAATCAGAAGGTATATCAGGATCTATGATCTTTAAATCAATAACAATCCATAAATAAATAATCATTAATTAAATAGTAGTCTATAAATAATTAAATGATAATTGATATTCATCATACCTCGAATGAGTTATTCTTTTAAAAGATTTATTTAAATAGTGTTCCTCAACTAGTTTGTGTTTACATAATTAATAATCTATAATGATTAATCGGGTTTGAAATAAATAAACGTTGAAGCATACTACTCCTATAATAAAGGAATACGTTTATAATATTTAATATTCGAATCAATAAAATATAGTTGAGGGAATATGCTCATTGGGAAATCGTTTTAAAAGTTCGAGGTGTTTTAATGTTTCGTAAGTGGACGATGAGTCCCTTTAAAACATACTATTATGGACTTATATCCGTCCTATAATATCTCCGGAATGATTCCCGGGTTTTATCTTAAATCCCGACCGACCCTCGGTCTTCTATCATACATTACGCTTAAAGCGAAATAACATTTCACGATATATACTTATCGTACAACATTGCTATATCATGCGAAAATTCAAAACTACGTATCATGGCAAACATAGTATTTATGCGATGATAGTAAAACAATCTTTTCATAACACAACAGTAAAATGGAGTTGGGTTTGTAAACTTGCCTGGGTATCTCGAGGTGGAGGATGCTCTAGGTTCCGCTCGGAAATCTATAACCATAAACACATTTCATTTTGTTAGGTTCCATCCTAATTCACGGTAATTCGCACTCATGCGCTACTCATTATACACCCTCTCAACTCATACTACCCTTAACATTTCTTTTAAGTCATGAACACTTTATGTTCACTTCATTTTCCTAAGTATCTTGAGTTCATTCTCATTATCGTTGTCGGCTCTGCTTAAGGATTCTTACAGTTTCTACTCGCGCGGTCTCGGCTCCGACATTTTTATAAAATTGAGAAATCATTATTTTCACTTGAAATTTTTATGAAAGTTAGGAAACTCCACATATTACTCTCTGTAAAAATTTCATGATTTATGAATATATTTAAGTCTATCCTTTATATTTTCAAAGTTCGTGATTTGTAGCAGTTTTTGTCGCGTAAAACACTTTTACTAAAACGATCATAACTTTTGATCCGTAAATCGGAATTAAGCGATTCAAGAACCTAAACGATCCTTATAACATTATCTATCTTAAACAAAGGTTATTTCTCAAGAATCTACAGTTTCCAACTTCGAGACTTTCTGCAGAAACTTAAAGTTATGGTTTGTTGTTTTTAACGAAGTTATGTTTACGATCGGGGTTTTGTTTATGCCTTAACTATCAACACAACCACCAACAATCATCATATCATCATCAACACACAAACTTCTCTCAAGAACATCATGTTCTTGAGGCAACAACAACCAACCTTAAATCTACTTAACTTAATCATCAAGATTTCATAAACAACACTTAGTAAGCTAGGTTTACTAACACCCACTAAATGGATCTAAAACATGAACCTTAAATAAAGTTAGCCAAAGATTTTTACCTTTCTTGAAATCTTGATATGTTTTCTTTAGGATGGTGGAGGATTGGAAGTGCTTGGTATGATTTTTGGAACCTAAAACCACCATTAAAATCAAGAAACCAAAGAGCGGTTACTATTCACACTATTCACTAGTGAATTTCTTGAATTTATTCCACCCATCAAACCTTGATAAAAAGAGATGAAAGCTTTTTCTTACCTTAGTTTAGTTGCTAGGAGGCTTGGGAAATAATTGTGGGATTTTACAAGAACTAGAGCTTGGAGTTTTGAATTGCAATTCCTTCTTTTTTTCTTCAAATAGCCGAATGGGAGCAAATGGGGGTGGGGGGTATTTATAGCCCTTGGTTGCTTCTCTTGGATGAATTCTAGGTTGCTTCTTGGAAGGTGACTTGATATCTTTTCAAGTTGATCTTTATTCTTCGTAGGATAGCTTAGGTTTATTTCTTGTCTCCAAATCCATGGACAAATCTTTGTAGCTTGCTAGCTTACAAGCTAAACTACAAGGTTAGCTCCTTAGCACACTATTTGCTAGCTAGCTT